>NC_051863.1:85094734-85394734 GCF_015732765.1 Culex quinquefasciatus | reverse complement strand
AGAATTTGAGAATTGAGAATTTGAGAATTTGAGAATTTGAGAATTTGAGAATTTAGAATTTGAGAATTTTAGAATTTTAGAATTTCAGAATTTTAGAATTTTAAATTTTAGAATTTTAGAATTTTAGAATTTTAAATTTTAGAATTTTAAATTTTAAATTTTAAATTTTAGAATTTTAGAATTTTAGAATTTTAAATTTTAAATTTGAATTTTAAATTTTAGAATTTTAAATTTTAGAATTTTAGAATTTTAAATTTTAAATTTTAGAATTTTAGAATTTTAAATTTTAAATTTTAGAATTTTAGAATTTTAGAATTTTAGAATTTTAGAATTTTAGAATTTTAGAATTTTAGAATTTTAAATTTTAGAATTTTAAATTTTAGAATTTTAAATTTTAGAATTTTAGAATTTTAGAATTTTAGAATTTTAAATTTTAGAATTTTAAATTTTAGAATTTTAAATTTTAGAATTTTAGAATTTTAAATTTTAAATTTTAAATTTTAGAATTTTAAATTTTAGAATTTTAAATTTTAAATTTTAAATTTTAGAATTTTAGAATTTTAGAATTTTAGAATTTTAAATTTTAGAATTTTAGAATTTTAGAATTTTAGAATTTTAGAATTTTAAATTTTAGAATTTTAGAATTTTAGAATTTAGAATTTTAAATTTTTTTTAAATTTTAAATTTTAGAATTTTAGAATTTTAGAATTTTAAATTTTAAATTTTAGAATTTTAAATTTTAAATTTTAAATTTTAAATTTTAAATTTTAGAATTTTAGAATTTTAGAATTTTAAATTTTAAATTTTAGAATTTTAGAATTTTAGAATTTTAGAATTTTAGAATTTTAGAATTTTAAATTTTAGAATTTTAAATTTTAGAATTTTAGAATTTAGAATTTGAGAATTTGAGAATTTGAGAATTTGAGAATTTGAGAATTTGAGAATTTTGAAATTTTAGAATTTCAGAATTTTAGAATTTTAGAATTTTAGAATTTTAAATTTTAGAATTTTAGAATTTTAGAATTTTAGAATTTTAGAATTTTAGAATTTTAGAATTTTAGAATTTTAGAATTTTAGAATTTTAAATTTTAAATTTTAGAATTTTAGAATTTTAGAATTTTAGAATTTTAGAATTTTAAATTTTAAATTTTAGAATTTTAGAATTTTAGAATTTTAGAATATTAGAAACAGCTAATTTAATAGCATTTGTACCGAAACAAACATATGAAAATATTCCCTATGTCTAATTTAGTGTGTTTCTCTTTTACAGGGGCCTATTCCACTGAGGATTGTGCTTCATAAATACGAGAGTTCATCCCAAGTACGAAGCAGTAGTTCTGGCACCGGCTACAAACATTTCGAACAACGTCAGAAAGTTCGGATTGAAGCAGAATATTAAAAGAAAACGACGCGGAAAAAAAGTACTATTTTTTTTAAATCTGCGAAAAAAACTATAAAAATACAATAAAACTTACCATATTGACCATTAATTTTAATGTATAAATATATGTTTTACAGTACAATTTAGTGGAGAGAAAACAATAAATACAATGCAAATACAATGAATCATACTGTAGTTATTATTTATTTCAATGTACGAATATAGTTTAAACCGTACTATTTAGTATGGAAAAATCCATGAAGAACTGTGAATTTACTGTGCAAACCATTGTAATGGTTACTGTTTTTATTATAAATGTATGATGTTTTCTATGGTCAGGGTAATTTTTTGGACGGAAAAGGCATCAATGAAAATACGATAGAATGTATAGTTTTTGGTTTTTTTTTGTATGGGGAAAAGTTGAAATTTTTATGGTGACTGTGCCTAACAATACCCCTTTTTTATAGTAAATTCCCGAAATAGGATATATTCTATGGTGAAAAAACATAAAGGCTACAGTAGAATCATGGTTAAAATAACCATAGAATTTATCGTGTGATAACCATAAAATCTACTGTTGGTTTATAGTAAATCTTTATGCGGGGTATGATGATTTGCACTGTTAAAACCATCCAATTACAATACATATTATAATATTTATGGTAAGTTTATTGTTGACTTTTTCGAACTTTACTGGAATGGCGATGAAGCTACTATACAATTCATGGTTACAGCTAATTGGAAGGTTTTGTTATTGGAAATGTTATAAATGGAAACAATAAAACTATCGTAAAATTCATGAATACAGAAAATATGTTGGTTTTGTATTGGAAATCTCATAATGTATTTTTTCCAATTTTTTGTTACATTACGTTCATTGTAATGTTATAGTTGCGTAGTGTGAACTTTTTTTAACGATTTTTTTTAAATAATTTGAATCATGTAATACAAGTATTTAAAACGAGTTATATTTTAAATACAAAACTTCACAAACGATTTTGTGAAAAGCTCAAATCAAATCAAATCAAATTATTTTAATAACTTAAGCATTAAAACATGAATTATTAAACTGTTCCCACAAAAAAAAAATAAAAAATTAATTTATTAATATATTGATATATTAATATATTAATATATTAATACATAAATATATTAATATATTTATATATTAATATATTAATTTATTAATATATTAATATATCAATATATTAATATATTAAAATATTAATATATTAATTTATTCATATATTAATATAATAATATATTAATATATTAATTTATTCATAAAACATTAAAATATTAAAATATTAAAGTATTAAAATATTAAAATATTAAAATATTAAAATATTAAAATATTAAATATTAAAATATTAAAATATTAAAATATTAAAATATTAAAATATTAAAATATTAAAATATTAAAATATTAAAATATTAAAATATTAAAATATTAAAATATTAAAATATTAAAATATTAAAATATTAAAATATTAAAATATTAAAATATTAAAATATTAAAATATTAAAATATTAAAATATTAAAATATTAAAATATTAAAATATTAAAATATTAAAATATTAATAGTTCAACATTTCAACATTTAAACATTTACACATTTACACATTTAAATATTTAAACATTTAAACATTTAAACATTTAAACATTTACACTTTTAAACATTTAAACATTTAATCATTTAAACATTTAAACATTTAAACATTTAAACATTTAAACATTTAAACATTTAAACATTTAAACATTTAAACATTTAAACATTTAAACATTTAAACATTTAAACATTTAAACATTTAAACATTTAAACATTTAAACATGTAAACATTTAAACATTTAAACATTTAAACATTTAAACATTTAAACATTTAAACATTTAAACATTTAAACATGTAAACATTTAAACATTTAAACATTTAAACATTTACACATTTACACATTTAAACATTTAAACATTTAAACATTTAAACATTTAAACATTTAAACATTTAAACATTTAATCATTTAAACATTTAAACATTTAAACATTTAAACATTTAAACATTTAAACATTTAAACATTTAAACATTTAAACATTTAAACATTTAAACATTTAAACATTTAAACATTTAAACATTTAAACATTTAAACATTTAAACATGTAAACAGTTAAACATTTAAACATTTAAACATTTACACATTTACACATTTAAACATTTAAACATTTAAACATTTAAACATTTAAACAAAAAATATTAAGGATCACAAAACGAACACACCATGACACCTAAACTGGGCGACGCTCCCCTAACGAATGCACCATGACACCTAAACTGGGCGACGCTCCCCTAACGAAAGCACCATGGTTGATCGAGCTGTCATTTTGTTTTCAAATTTTGTTTTCATCCGCGCGCGTGTTCGATCTTGTTCGTTTCGTTTGTGTTTGGCGTAGTTCAAATCGAAAATTGTTAAGTCGACTCGCGTGTGCTCGTGGAGAAACAACATCCGGCGTTCGTGCAGCATGGTTCTGTTGGACTAATCCGCCGGGTGACCGAACCGGAACGGCGGGATGACAGAATTTTCGGATATTTGAGTGAGTATTAGGTGTTTTTGATGAACTTTGTGAGGGCGGAATCCCACACGCAAGTAGGCCATGATCTAAACAAACTGTTTGTTTCTCTTTTCACAGGGATTCTCCCACCAGGTTCGCTGACGGGACACAACCCAACGAAAGCGTTCGAATGGGAGAGGACCCGACGCCTGCTGCGGAAACTTCCGGCCGTGTTTGTTTCTGATGGTGAGCTCGTCTCGGCTGGAGGCGAAAATCGTTAGGTGAGTTCTGTGTTGGGGCTAGTGCGCATCTCGGAAAACTTTCAAACGTCAAGGAAAAGGTCACGATTTATTTTTATTGTGCGGTACGCAGCTGAAAAGTAACAGAAACGAAATGTAGCGTTTCGCGCGGTGCAATTTGTTTTGAAGAATAAATCAAATAATTTGAATTTGCACATTTTAATGCAACTAAAAATTACAAATAAAGTTGTATTTAATATAAAAATATTGATAATCCAGAGCTGCTCATCAAACAGAATCTCAAAACGCTGAATCTTGAAAGGACGAAAATCAAAGACAGGATTTTGCTTATTGTTCAGAATATTGGAAACCATAGAGAAAATCATAAGTTTTTCTAAGAGATTTTCTAGGATTCAAACGTTCAAGAATTCTTCAATTTATTTCAAAAAATTTAAATTTCGAAAATCAGAAAATTTAAGTTTAAATAAATTCTAAAATTATAAAATTACAAAAAATCTTAAATTTTTAGTTTAACAAAATCATTTATTTGATTAAAATAAAACATCCAATAAATAAATTTAAATAAAGAAAAAACGAAATGATCAGATTTTGTGTTACCTAAAATGGAAAACTGTAACCAACAGATCGAATCAACTTATTTTGTATAAGTGAACTAAAATTTCACTTCAAAATCGGATGAATGATTTTTGGATATTAATCAAATCTTGAAATAGTCGAGCTATCGGATAATCGAGTACGAAAAAAAATGTTTTGAATATATCTTTATATTTTTTTTGCTAAAATTCTGATTGATTTTTTTGAACTTCTATTTTAAAATTTTGGAATTCAGCAATTCAGGAATTTAGGAATTCAGGAATTTAGGAATATAGAAATTTAGGAATTTAAGATTTAAGGAATTTAGGAATTTATGTAATTAGGAATTTTGAAATTTAGGAATTTAGGGATTTAGGAATTGAGAAATTTAGGAATTTAGGAATTTAGGAAATAAGGAATTTAGGATTTTAGGAATTTAGGCATTTTTGAATTCTGGAATTTAGGAATAAAGGAATATACAAATTTAGGAATTAAGGAATTTAGGAATTTAGAATTTTAGGAATTTAGGAACTTAAGAATTTAGGAATTTATGAAATCAGGAATTTTAGAATTTTGGATTTTAGGTATTTAGGAATTCAGTAATTTAGGAATTTAGGAATTTGGGAATTCAGGAATTTCGGAATTTTTGAATTTCAGAATTATGGAATTAAGGATTTTTTTGAATTTTGGAATATAGGAATATAGAAATTTAAGAATTTAGGAATTTAAAAATTTAGTAATTTAGGAATTTGGGAATTCAGGAATTTGGGAATTTAGGAATTTGAGAATTCAGGAATTTAGGAATTCGGGAATTTATGAATTTTGAATTCAGGGTTTAGGAATTAAGGAATTTAGGATTTTTAATTCAGTAATTTAGGAATTTAGGAATATATGAATATAGAAATTTAGGAATCTAGGAACTTGGGAATTCAGGAATTTAGGATTTTTTGAATTTTGGAATTTTGAAATTTAGGAATATAGGAATATAGAAATTTAAGAATTTATTAATTTAGAAATTTAGGAATTTAGTAATTTAGGAATTTGGGAATTTAGGAATTTAGGAATTTAGGAATTAAGGAATTTAGGAATTTAGGAATTTAGAATTTTAGGAATTTAGGAATTTAGGAATTCAGGAATTTAGGAATTTAGGAAAATAGTAGGAATATATACATGTAATGTAGGAATGTAGGAATTTAAGAATTTAGGAATTTAGGAATTTAGGAATGTATTAAATTAGGAATTTAGGAATGTATTAGGAATTAGGAATTTAGGAAATTAGGAATTTAGGAAATTAGGAATTTAGGAAATTAGGAATTCAAGAATTTAGGAAATAAGGAAATTTGGAAATTGGGAATTTAAGAATCTAGGAATTTATAAAATTAGGAAATTATTGAATTTAGGACTTTAGGAATATAGGAATTTAGGAATATAGGAATATATAAATTTAGGAATATAGCAATTTAGGAATTTAGGATTTTGGGAATTCAGGAATTTAGGAATTTAGGAATTTGGGAATTTAGGAATATAGAAATATAGGTAATTAGGAATTCAGGAATTTAGGAATTCGGGAATTTAGGAATTTTTGAATTCATGAATTTAAGAATTTAGGAATATATAAATTTATTTACAAGTTTAGGAATTTAGGAATTTATGAAATTAGGAATTTTGGAATTTAGTGATTTAGGAATTAAGGAAATTTTTGAAATTAGGAATTTAAGAATTTAGGAATTTACGAATTTAGGAATTTACGAATTAAGGAAATTAGGAATTTGGGAATTTAGGAATCAAGGAATTTAGGAATTTAAGAATTTCAAAATTTCAGAATTTAAAAACAGCTAATTTAATAGAAATTTAACCGAATCCTTAACATGCCAAATATATGTAAATTTTCCTATGCCTAATTTAGTGTTTTTCTTCTACAGGGGCTTATTTCACTAAGGATTGTGCTTTTTGATTACTCGAATGTTTATCCCAATTACGAAGCAGTTGATCCGGAACCGGCTACGAACATTCCGAATAATTTCAAACAGTGCGGATTGAAGCGGAATAACAAAAGAAAACGACACGGAAAGTTAGTGCTAAATAAAGTAAAACAAAAATAAAAAAACGATAAAAATACACTCAAACTTACTGAATTACCATTAATTTCAATGTATAAATATTTGTTTTATAGTACAATTTAGTGGGGATTCAAAAATAAATAATATGAAAAAAACCATAAAACCTTCTGTAGTTATTATTTATTTCAATGTAAAAGTATAGTCAAAACAGTACTCTTTATCAGGGAACTTATCATAAAGAACTATAAATTAACTGTGGAATCCTCTGTAATGCTTGCTGTTTTTATTATAAATACATGATTATTTTTACGGTCTGGTAAATTTTTTGGATGAAAAATGCAACATTAGATTAACAGTAAAATGCGTCGTATTTGGAAAAAAAATGTATGGAAAAACTTCGAAATTTTTATGGTACCGGTGCATAACAACCCCCCTTTTTTATGGTAAAATTCCAAAATACGACGCAAATTATCTTAAAAAACGATGCTGTCTACTGTTAAAACACTGTCAAAATGACAATATATTTTATCGTTTTGTAACGTTAAAATTTACTGTAAGTTCATCAGAAATCTTTATGCGGGATCCTGGAACGGAACTGCTAAATTATAATAAAAAACACAAATTGAATTGAATTACGGGCATTTGAAAACAGATCTTATTTATTTCCCAAAAAAGGTCAATTTTTGTGTACATTTCGCCAAGTGCCAAAATTTAATAAAATTTGAAGAGATGTTAGTAAATACATGCTACATGAATGCGTGCAATTTAAAGCACCAAGGAAAATTGTTCCATAAATTCAAAACCATTGGCGAGAGAGGGTAGTTATAGTAATTTTATTTGGTCCTGATAGTTGGAATTTTTGTCTGGGGAAGGATGGAAATCTGCTTGCCAATGGAGTTTTTAATGTTGCTATTTAAAAAGTGAAAAAATGTACTTTTTCTCATCACTGTACTGCCTGAGTAGTGGCTTTCGAAAACTAAATTATTAAATTTAAAGATATTATCTTTTTATTTCCGGTTTGTACACCTCCTTGCCCTGATAAAAGTCGGACTAACAGCACGCAGAAAAATATTTTGTAGAATCAGCCTGTACGAGGTTTGATTCAACAAAATTTTTGTTGAATATAATCAACGCCGATTTTGCGTCGGAACAAACCTTGATTTTCTCAATCCTACAAAAATCTTTTGTTGTTTTGAAAAATTTGCTTTGAAGTTTAGCGTTGATTCAACAAAAATCTTGATTTTCAAATCAACAAAACGTTTTGTTGATTCAAATATGCCCTATTTTTCTGCGTGAGGATATCGTTGCCAAATAAAATTACACAGCAATACCCCACGAAAACAGCATGGAAAAAAACAAAAGTGCTCGGATCGGGCTCAAAATTTTTGTGGGAGTTCCCTGGCCGAAATATTGTACGATCAGTTCCTAGCTGGACTCGGTCGCTGGAAACGACCGGCGACTCAACGACCGACGAAATAGGCGGCGGGCCAGATGCGGGCATAAAAATGTCAAAATCTCTTCCCTCCTCACTTCGTCTCACCAACCAGCTGCAGCTTTGTTGACAAGCAAACGGAGCACGCGGTCGCATGATGGCGGCATCGAGCCAGAATTAGGGGTGATCATGTGATAAAAAATGAAAGTTTTTTCAAGAAAAATAATATTATTCCGATCGAATAAAAAATTTGCGAGCATGTTCAAACAATTATTCCTGATGTCGGAGAAGTGATAAAAAAGCAAAATTTCAATCCATAATTTTTCTATAAATTGAATTTTTTCACTCCATCTGGGAACCCCTAGGTCTATCCACGACAGTTTCCAATGACCGTGAGAAGATGCCAGAAAATCCAGCTACGAGCTAAATCCACAATAACTAGACCCGTATTTTTTTGTTTGGCCATTAGGGTGACCTACGCCGTGTTAGGGTGGTCTGAAAAATTGCCATTTTCGTCGATTTTCGCAAAAACCACTTTTTTTCGAAAAATCATAACTCCTCGCCATTTTAACCGATTTCAATTGTCTTATACGCAAATGAAAGGTGATAAGTTGGCCTTTCAAAGAAAAATAATAAGAAGTTTCAAAAATCTAGCCTAACATATGAAAAGGGCGTATGAAACTTTAAAATGTCGTTTTGACAGTGTCTGGACCAAAGAGCCTATGTCTGGAAATATTTTTATCGGATTCTCCGGACATTTTTACATAACATACTAAAAAATGGGAGGAGTTCATTAACAGGATTCCGAGATATGATTTTTTGAAAATAAAATCCGTGTTTTTTGACGCGCCGCGCGCAAAAACCGGAGAATGACGAAATTGGCAAAAAATCAACTTTTTTCACTAAAACTGCGATAACTTTAAAATTTCAGCGATGACCTATACACTGCCCACCATTGAAAAAACGGCTAATATCCACTTTTGGCAAAAACGAGATATTAGCACCAGGTGGTAGAGGACGTTCCAACGCATCTCCTGGAACTTGAATTTTACTGAAATAGTGTCTAGACTTGGCTGCCGATGCGAAAAACCAAACGGCTAATATGCCACTCTTATGGGAAATTACCTTGACGGAGATTTTGTGTCAAACACTAAAACGCGTTTTTCTCGGAATACTTGATTTGGCATAATAGCCGAATTTTCAATTATGGGCAGTACATGTCTGGGTACCAAAATTTTCGTAATTAAAAGACGCAGCTTTTGGTACCCAGACATGTATAGGTCATCGCTGAAATTTTTAAGTTATCGCAGTTTTTGTGAAAAAAGTTGTTTTTTTGCCAATTTCGTCATTCTCCGGTTTTTGCGCGCGGCGCGTCAGAAAACATGGATTTTATTTTCAAAAAATCATATCTGGGAATCCTGTTAATGAACTCCTCCCATTTTTTAGTATGTTATGTAAAAATGTCCGGTGAATCCGATAAAATTATTTCCAGACATAGGCTCTTTGGTCCAGACACCGTCAAAACGGCATTTTAAAGTTTCATACGCCCTTTTCATATGTTAGGCTAGATTTTTGAAACTTCTTACTATTTTTCTTTGAAAGGCCAACTTATCACCTTTCATTTGCGTATAAGACAATTGAAATCGGTTAAAATGGCGAGGAGTTATGATTTTTCAAAAAAAGTGGTTTTTGCAAAAATCGACGAAAATGGCAATTTTTCAGACCACCCTAACACGGCGTAGGTCCCCCTAATGCCAAACAAAAAAATACGGGTCTAATTATTTCGGCCAGGGAACTCCTACAAAAATTTTGAGCCCGATCCGAGCATTTTTGTTTTTTCCATGCTGTTTTCGTGGGGAATTGCTGTACAATTACAATCTGTCCTCCTCCAAGAGCCTCGATTCCGACTGACCTTAGCTGCTGCTCCTTCTTGACGTCCACCTCAAGCTCGTGGAAGCTGACCTGCAGGAGGGACACGATATTGTTAACGACCTCGACGCCGGCCAATATGGAGAGAATCTGCTTGCGCGCCTCCATCCAGCTCTTCGTTCCGTCCAGCGCCGGCAGCAAACTCATACGCACCAGGCACGGCAAAAGGGGGCGAATCTCCGCCACCGTGCACTGTGCCAGCTCGCCAAGGTCCAGTTTCTGGATCGCCGAGAAGGCTCTCGACGATACCGGTGCAAAACTCATGTTGAAAGCTTTTTTTTTGCAATAAAATAAAATAAATAACATTGAAGAAATTTCGACTGATTTGTTTATAGCAAACTTGCCACGCGAAAAAGACAGTGTCAGTTTCAAGAGTACACGTTTAAAAAGAGTGACAAGAATGGCGTGGAAAAATGATGATGTTACCCAGTTAACTCAATCGGAATTCTGAAACGGAATTCAATTCGAATCGTTTACGTATTTTGTTTCAAACGCAACAACCGATTCCGATTGAGTTGACTGGGACCCAGTACCCAGTCACTGGGTACTCGTTGTTTGAGTTGGACATAAGTTTTGCAAACTTTTTTCACGAAGAGGTTTTTGACACTAGCTGGCATCCCTGACAAGTGCGCGAGTTGTCAAATAATTATTATTCTCGAGTTCGTTCAACGGCAAAACACGAGTGTTTCTGAAATTATTTTTTTCTTTTCAAAGAAAGAAATTCAAAATGCAGCTAACTTTGGTACAATTCTTCAAAAAGAGTGTCAACGGCCACATCTTTCGCGGCAAGTACCGGTTGGTGAAGCGCGTGACCCCGCGGTCCGTCGAATCTCTGCGGCGCGATTACGAGCAAACCGAGCGAAACATGTCGCTGCTGCTGAAACCTTATCTTATGCCGGTGAGTGAAGTTTAGATTTTGTTAATGGTATTTTTTGAATTTATAATTTGTTGTTTTATTGGCTACGGCAACATGTCAGTGTGGGCTATATATCTGGAGCAACATTTGAAAGGGGCGGTACGACATTGCTGTTACGGCCTTTCGTCCCATTTAAACGCGTGTATTGAAATGCCGTAAGAGTAATGTCGTACCGCCCTTTCAAATGTTGCTCCAGATATTAGGTCAAGAAAGCAACTATCCGGAAATTTACATTTGATCCAAGTCAAACAAAGTTCACTCTTGAATGTGCGTTTTGAGCGCATTTTTGAAAATCGAGAATGTCGGTTTAAGCATAGTCTAAAAAAGGAAGTATGTATCACCAAGCCAACCTTCTGTGGCCGAATGGTTACGAGTTTCGCCTCATAAGCGGAATGTCATGGGTTCTTCTCAGGGTGGCAGCCTTAGGTTTAAGTTCAGAGGTAGCAGCAACCGCATGAGTATTAAACGGTTGCTTCACGTGCTCTTCAAGCATGTGATCGATCTTGGGATACTTTTTTTTTTCTTAGCTTATTTTTATTAGGTCCTTTTAGGTGCTGTGACCAGGTTGGGACCGAGGATCAGTAAAACAATATATAATAACAAAAAAAAACTCCTTAAATTCCATACTTGGAGATCATGTAACTGACGAGGGTTACTTGGTCCAAGCGGGTCTTGCAGGTCTTGAACCTGCCGATGTACTCGGAGAAAATCCCCCACAGCTCAGCCGAACTGTAGAGTACCTCCCCGGCTTCCTTCTCCGTGGCTCCACCGTCTCGGGGGCCACCTTGGCTGCTTCCTGCGGGACGAGGGCGATCCTTGGATTTTCCATCCGGAGCTGCGCCCGGCAGCGGAGGCAACTCCGCCGGCGTAAACGCCGGAACTGCTGGACTCTGCTTCTCCGCCTTCCCTGCCGGCGGTTTCGGTTTCGACGCCTGCTGGCGCCTCCGGATGAAGTCCGCACGCTTAGGGCAGCTGCGGTCTGTGGCTTCGTGGGCTCCAGAGCAGTTGGCACACCGCTTCGGCTCGGCTTCTTGGACTTTGCACTCGTCCGTCTTGTGGGGACCCCCACAGTTGTTGCACCTGCCTTTCAAGTGACAGTTCCTGGTTCCATGGCCCAGCTGCAAGCAGTTCCTGCACTGGGTCACGTTCGGCCGCTTGTTCCGGTAGGCCTCCACCGGATGATAGTGCTTGCCACAACTTTCATTGCAGAGAGCTTCTTCAGATTGGTGTATCCCTTGGGAAGACCACAATGTACGGAGTTTCTTCCACGGTGGACTTTTCCTTCCGCTTGATGATATGCACCTCCAGCGCGTCCAGCTTGAGATCCCTCTTCAGCAGGTACTTGACCTCGTCCGGTTTCAGTTCATCAGGAAAACCACGAAGAACCACCCGATGATTTCGTTCGCTCCGCCGATCGTGGGTGTAGAATTCCACTTTCTTCTTCTTGAGTAGCTCTTGCAACTTGTCAAAATCTTTGACAGAGAAGCAGGTCACCTTGGTTCCAAATCGGGTTAGTTTGTAAATCGGTTTGAAACCTAATTTACAACTTTCCACTATCGCCACGAGCTAGTAAAAATCCGTGGTGTTCTTCACCACCAAAGGTGGTTGCTTTTGTTTACCTGCCGACTGGCCGGGTGGTGGAACCGCCGGGGCGTCCTCTCCTCCTGCTGGGCTGGCATTGTTGTTGTTTTTGTTATCCGCTAGCGGGCTGAACTTGTTGTTGTTGAGCAGGGTCTTCTCAACTTTTTCTCCTTCGATGCCGATTCCAGTGACCTCGCTGGACTTCTTCCGCTTCCGATTCCCGTGGACGGGACGAAAATCTTCCTCCTCGGAGGATTCCTCCACCTCCATCTGTCAAAAACTTCCAAGCACGCGAGATGACAACACGAGCAAAACACGTCTTAACTTGTCGCTGGCTGGCGACTGAGTCCGATCTTGGGATATTCCTTTGCGCCTCTTTCCCAAAATACTTTCCTCGTGTCTTCGCATGTAAATAATGCCCAGCCGATCGGTATTGCACTGCAGTCCCGTCGCATTGTCCAGATCAGAGCAAAGGGAACACCGCAAATATAGCACCACAAAAGACAAATGTCGATAAACATCCTCGTCCCGCAGGAAGAAGTCAAGGAAATACTGGCGCCGACGCCGGTGCAACCCCGAAGGAGCAACAAGGTGAACGGAAGCTGTACAGCGAGTCGGAGCTGTGGGCCATTTACCGGGAATACAGAGTTCGCTTGCGCCAGTGCAAGACACCCGAGGAACAGATTGATGTGATCGCACACTTGCTGACACATGGCACGAGGAAATGATCATCTAATTCAGTTACGGTTTTTTTTATTATTATTATTTATTTTTTGTTGTTCTTTTGATCCTCGGTCCTAACCTGGTCTTAGCACCTAAAAGGACCTAATAAAAATAAGTTGTGAAGAAAAAAAAAAAAAAGACAAATGTCTTTACAAGACCCCGCGCGGCAAATAATAGCTGCTGGGAAGAGCTTGAAAAATGACACAAAAAAATGTCACCGCGGTTCTAGCGATACATAGCGCACAAGGCACAAGGAAAGGAGTTTACAGCATCTGGATGCAACAGCACTTTCCTTCTCAATAGGGACTGTGTTATAGATCTGGAAATGCTTAATAACAGTAAAAATGGGTAACACGCTACAATAGTTCTCGTAATCAGGATTAAGTGGCTTAATACTCAATCAGAAAAAAAATGTATCACAAAGTTGAACCAAAATAGAGTTATCTACTTGCGTATGTATTGCGTGTACGTACACGAAAAAAAGTGTGGTTAAATTTTGTACCGGTCAGCAAAACAAATGGTGCGCTAGTGTGCGTGAGAGCGGGCTTAGATAGCTCTATAGAGTAATCTACGTGCGCATTTATTGCGTGTACGTATTCGAAAAAGATTGAGGTCAAATTTTGTACCCGCCAGCAAAACAAATGGCGTTCTAGTGTGCGTGAGAGCGGGCTTAGATAACTCTGTAGAGCTATCTAAGCCCGATCTCACGCACACTAGCTTACCATTTGTTTTTGCTGGCGGGTACAAATTTTAAACTAAAATCCCTTCGTGTACAAACACGCAATACATGCGCACGTAGTCAACTCTATAGATTTAGGGGGGGGGGGGGGGGGGGGGAGTGGGGGGGTTACAAAATTTAACCTCAATCTTTTTCGTGTACGTACACGCAATACATGCGCACGTAGATAACTCTATTAGATTTGGTGAATCAAGCCATGATTTTAAATTAACACACGTAGAAAATTTCACCTCAATACAGAGAACATTTTCCACACTCTGATAAGAAATCAAAAGTTGGCTTCTGACATTTTTCTTTGATGGCTATATAATTTACCATTACTAATCAAAATTCATTCAAATGTCTACAACAAGCTTAACATTTCATAACAATTAAATTTCAAACGTTTTTTCCCGCGACAGGAACAATCCTCCGGTCATGCCAAGGAGCTGGGCAAAAAAGCAGCAAACACTGAACAAGTGGCGCGAGAATCAGCTTAAGATGAAACCACACGTGTCGATTGCCGACCGGCTCGGTCACTTGAACATCCGAAATATCTGGGACTAGAGGGACGGAACGGGATGTTCACTTGAGTAGTAAATTAAGCAACAGGCATTTTAGCGTTCGTATACTGTACATAGCAAATAAATACAAGTCAAAAAGAGTATTTAACAATGAAATCAACAATTATTTTCTAAATGGAACAAAAGAAGGTAATACTGAGGCCACGCATCCTGGAATCTTGGTTTAGACATAGGTTTAAGCGCTTGCTTTTGTCCAAGCGAACGGATCCGGGCTGAGTTGATCGGCGTGAAGAGTTTTGCCTTGGGAAAGGAACTCGGCAAATTGGGACACTACGGGATCTCGGCCGCAGGATGCCATTCCGATAACCTTTCGCTCAGCGTCCAGGTAGAATGCAACAAACGATAGCTGCTTGAGGTCACCTTCGATGATGGTCTCGTGAGGCATTCCGTAACCGGTGTAGCGGAATCCTTTGCCAAACAGCATGGTCCAAAAGTAGGGAACTGCTTTCAGCTCGGTTTGCTTTCCGACCATGTTTAAAGCGGCTATCTTGCCATGATACTGAGCTAGCGGGTAGTGGCCAATCGTGGCCAGCTCGTTGTTATTGCAGTAGACGGGAGCGTTGGCGATGTCACCTCCAACGTAGATTCCAGCTACATTAGATTCCAAATACTGGTTAGTATCGATGGAACCATTCTGGTTCAGCTCAATCCCAGAATTCTCCAAAAACGAAGTATACAGTGTTGATCCAACGCCCATTATGCATATGTCCGCCTTAACAATTGTTTCATCCATCAATTCAACCGAGGTTAGCTTTTTATCGTCATCACCGATGCACCGTTTTATTCCAGAGTTCATCACAAACTCGACTCCCTTCTCTTTGAACATTTCCATAACTCTAGCACCAACTTCTTGTCCGAAAGATTCCTTCAACGGAACAGATCCCCTACCGATAACAGTGACTTTCGCGACCTTGTTGACACAATACGCGGCCGCCTCAAGTCCGATGAAGCTAACACCCAGGACGACCACGTGCTTATCCGGACCCAGCTCAGCGTTGACGGCCTTGGCATCATCATTCGAACGCAGTACATAAACGCTGGGCAGGTCAACTCCATCGATGGCAGGCTTCCTTGGCTTCGATCCGGTAGCAATGTAAATTTTATCATACCTAATCTTATAACCATTACTCAAAGAAAGCTCTCGATCTTTACTGTTTACAGCCGTGACCTCCGTACTGGTCATTGTTTCAATTTCGTTTTGTTCGTAGAATTTCTCATCTCGAAGCAGCTTTTTCTGTAGCTCAAAATCCATCGTTTTGCTGACCAAGATCCGATCGTAGGGTAAGCATGGTTCCTTGTTAATCATAACCACCCGACCCGTGAAACCTTCCTGTCTAAGAGTTTCGGCACAGATGGCTCCGCTAGGACCGCCTCCAACCACCACAAATGTACGCTCATCGTCGTTAGTCTTTCGCACCATCGATCTGGTTCGCTTCCCGGACTGCAGCTCTGACCGCTTAGCACGGACTTTAACCTGTTTAAAAGGGTTTCCGGTTAACAAGTCATATACAATCGCACAATATAGATCCATCAAGCCTTACCTTCCCATTTTCCACGGTGACCTTGAAGCACGGCAGCGAGTCCTGTCCGGGGAAATCCTCAATGTCTCCCGTCAGAACGTTGAAGCAAGCCCCATGCCACGGACATCTCACCCGCCCGTCTCCAAGGGCCCCATTGTTTAGCATGGCGCCATAGTGTGAGCACCTGTTTCCTATTGCCGAAAGTTGACCCTTTTGTTTGACCAGCAGCACCTTGCCACCGTCCATCTCGAAGGCTTTCATCTCGTTTTCGCCTATATCGGCCTCGTTGCACACAAAACCCTCCACCACGTCATCGTCTTCCGACACCGCCGTACTTCCGGTCACTTTAGCTGTAAGAAAGTGAGAAAAATAATAAGTAAATAAAAAACACGGGAAAATCCGAAATTGCATAAAAATTACACAAAAATGACATCATTCTTGGGGCAAAATTCAGTGGAACAGGTGGGATGAGTGATTGCGGCAGCAATAATCGTGGCCTTCTTGTCGAGGCATAAAAGGCGACTGAGTGACGCATGAGCGACGTCGTAATGACAATAGTCGCCATGGAAACAATCAAATCGCGCTGATGCCACAAAACTGGTTTTCCTTTCACGCGTGGCCTGGTTCGAAAATTAATGTTCTGCACTGAAAGAAAAGCACATAGCAATATCACATGTTTTGCACATGAATCTGCCCCAAGATCTGCCCCATACGACTAAGCATGTGAATGTCAAGTGTAAATAACTTGAAAATTTGTATCGTGCGGCATGCTTTATCCAACTGCAAAACACGTGAACTTGACGTGACGATTCACTTGATTTTGCCATGCTGCGCTTATGAAAGTTATATGAGTTTGTAGTATTACTCGATCAATTTTCCTATGATAATCACGTGAAAAAAGTATGAAACAGCTTGTTTTTGTTTTCGTGGTAATGTTTTCTTTATTTCAGTAAATTCACATCACCGATTTGGAATTTACACACTATTCTGCAACTTAAAAAAATAAACGCGATCTTCATCACGCGAAAAAAATAAAAATACTAGCAATCAGAGGGCGTTTTTCATGGCGGAATTTCGTGACTCTTGCAGCAGGCTAAAAGGCTTTGTGAGCCACCGAATAATGCACCGTCCGAAAAAAGAATAATCTGGATCTGCTCCCGCTCCTTAAACAATCCGCTTTGACCATAAGCAACGCTATCATCCGGGTATATAGAGATGTAGCACGGGAGCTTATGTTTTCCGCTTCGTAAATTTTCTGAAAAAAAAAGATATTTTTTAAAGATTAAGTAAAAATATTAAAAAAACTTGAACACTACAATCCATCAAAGCTCTTTTGAATAATTTTACTTACCAAAAATTCAGGAAATTATCTTTGGCGACTTGCACTGCTTTCTTCATTCTCGCCATCTTTCTTTTCTAGATTAAACTAAGGGTTTTCACTTCGGTATCAAAATCAAAACATGCAAATCGAACGTGATTTACACTTGAATATCATATTATTTGGCCGTTGGGGCGAATCGAAGTGCATTCCACGTGAATCATACATGAAAATCCAATGAAAAAAGTATGGATCATGTTCACTGAAAGAAACCAACATAGCAAAATCATGTGTTTTTCCACGTGAACCTCAACAAAAATATTCACGATAAATTCACATGATTTTCCTGTGACCCCAACATGCTTTGCATGTTAAATCGGTATTAAAATCATTTGAAACCAGCTGATCGCTAGAGCAAAATCCTTTTTTTTCGTATGGTGTTCACGTGAGATTCAAATGAATTGCACTTCGTTTTGCCCCATTTGACTTATCCCTTGATTTCGAAGTGAAAACCACGTGAGATCGAAATGTTTTGGTTTTTGAATGCGTTTGGGGATAAACTCTACATCATTTGTAAGATGGCCACAGACGATGGTGGTTGAAAATTTTCTTTTTGCTATAAAATGTCGATTTGATAAAAGATTTTGATTAAAATTACCTTATAGTTCTTGGTGAGTATAATAAAAGAATCAGTATAGGTACTAAATAATTATGTTGCGTCGATTTTTTTTCCAGAAAATCCTGCTTCAGCCATGCAGCCGGCTTCGGATTCCATTCCTGATCCGGTGATCCGGAATTTCACTGAAAAATTCGGTATTCTTTCATCCGACTGTGCTGTTGCGAACTTTTTTCGGTAACAGTCCCAAGGGCCGCCGTCAAGTGCTACGGTCCCAGCGCAGTCACGGAATAGCAACCACACTTCCCGACGCATCGTATAAGTGGCCATTTAGAATGTTGTGATAATAATCTAGTGTTTTGTACGTGTTTTAAAAATGTATTGCATTTGTTTAATAAATTTTATTTGTAAACGAAACTGTGTAAAAAGTTTTTCAAAACATAAAGAAAATACAACTAAATTTATAACGCACATGAATATCACTGGAAACCATTTGAATCGTACTACAAAATCATTGCAATTTCATGAGCCAAGCATTGTAAATTCATGTGAGATTACAGTCAAACTAACGTGTTTTTCACTTGGATTAACAAGGTCGCGCGATGAAATTTATCAAGTGCATTCCACATGAAATTTACATGCCAGAGCTTGAGCTTGAACATAGACCTATCTACGTGCGCATGTATTGCGTGTACGTACACGATGGATTTTTAGGTTAAAATTTGTGGTCGCCAGCAAAAACAAATGGTAAGCTAGTGTGCGTGAGATTTGGCTTAGATAACTCTATAGCCTCCTACTTTGTTTACACGCAGAAAAATAAGGAATATTTGAATCAACAAAACATTTTGTTGATTTGAAAATCAAGATTTTTGTTGAATCAACGCTAAACGTCACACAGCAAATAAAGTAGTAATCCAGCTGCGTGTAAAAGGCCTCGGTGTAAAATAAATTTTGCATTATTTTATGAAATTCTGTGTAATATTACACCCTGAAATATGTAGCCCATCAGTATGGGAAACCTACTTGACCGAAATGTCAAGCTCATATATGCGTTTATCCTTACAGCTTTTCATCGGTTTGATGGCCGAGTGGGCTAAGGCGCCAGTCCTTACTGTTGGTGCTGGGTTTGAATCCCGTCGGTTGCAACTATTTTTTGTGTTTGCAAAAGTTGTACATGCAGTGTGTAATATTAAGTGTTTATTTTGACGAAGGTGATGTGCATGCTTTTGCATGCGATTTTACCATCGGATTTTTTGCTGTGCAAAGCAACTTTTTCAAAACAACAAAAGATTTTTGTGGAATTGAGAAAATCAAGGTTTGTTTCAACGCAAAATCTGCGTTGATTATATTCAACAAAATTTTTGTTGAAACAAACCTCGTACAGGCTGATTCTACAAAACATTTTTCTGCGTGTATGTTTATAGCTGTAGCGCAGTTGTATTAGTGAGGAGCAGTGGGGAGTAGGTTATACCCATGGCTTTCTACCTAAGGTACTCGCGATTGAGTGTGTAGTAGTGCGGTTGTCAAAATCGCTATCTCTGACTCTCTCACTCCACTGACATTGACATTGTTTATGTTTTGGTTTTCCTGGCACGGTCCTTTGTTTCGTTTGTTATTGTTTTGGTTTTAGTGGCACGGAGTCATGCACTCACACTAATGCAAAGCAAGATGACGAGTACCTTTGATATACAGCCTTGGGTTATACCTGGGTGCTGAAAAGACAGAATACGTAACGTGATTTCCGAATGATCCCCACTGCTCCTCATTAATACAACTGCGCTACAGCTATAAACATAAACAAAGTAGGAGGCTATGTTCAAGCTCAAGCGTGACATATTTTTTGTTGCTGAAGTGACTTGTTTTGAAACATTTTGGATCTGTTGATTTTAAAGTTTTCGCTAAAAATGTAAGTGCTTTGTGCTTTTTTGTTCGTATACTAAGCGATGGGCGGCCAAAAGAGTCCTTCTTTGTTTTCCACGAGACGAACAATCGCGTCAGAAGTGGGTGGAATTTTATGAATCTGAAGAGCAACCGAATGGGAGTTCCGTGATTTTGTAGCATTGAAGCGCAGTGATAATATCGGAGTAAGTTTATTCAATATTATTTAGCTGGTGCCATTCATAGTTATTGATAACTCATCGCTAACATTTCAAAAAACGTCATGAACATAGGTTTTGCGTGAGACATAGCGATTATTTAAATGTTAGTGACAAATTATGCCAATCTCGATTCCAACCCTCGTCATAAACTGTGTTGACTTCGAATACCGTAAACTGGGGTCAATCGGGACACATGGGGCGAATTGGGACAGCAGTTTTAACCATGTTGGAGCACAATAATTTGATTTTTCTGGTTGGTTTCGGTTAGAACAGACTCAGGCCAACAAAATGTGTGTATCCATTTCCAAATTTAAAAGTTTTAAGTGCATTAAAAACTGCTGTCCCTATTCAGACTGTAGTCCCGATTCACCCCAGATTACGGTACCTCAAAAGCTCGACGCCCTCGACTTTTTTATTCCTGACAAAATAAATCATAGATCGATTACAATACTTGTCACTTCTTGGTATCATTTTTCAAACAGTAAATTGGTTCCGCTTTGACAGTTCTAAATTGAGGCCGCTTTGCGGACCACTATTCTGCACCCAGGTCATAAACTGTGTTGACTTCGAATACCTCAAAAGCTCGATGCACTCACTTTTTTATTCCTGACAAAATAAATCATAGATCGATTACAATACTTGCCACTTCTTTCATTTTTCAAACAGTAAATTGGTTCCACGTTGACAGTTCAAAATTGAGGCTCTTTTTGCGAACCACTATTCAGCACCCAGGTGTTGTTCTAATAATACATCCAATGATTTTTGGGATTCTAGACCCCATACTCCATGTAGGGGAAATTCTCGTATCTTTGGCAGGTTAAGCTCTCGCTCCTAACTCCATCCAATATGCTGATTTTCACTATTTAAACAACTAATTTTGCAAAACTTTTGGTAGAAACTTGCTTGCTCACTTCTTATTGAGCTATTTATCACTCGATTTCAGTTGAAAACGCTTTTATTCAGCTTTAATTGCATGTCAAAGTTCTGACCTGCCAACATTAGAGGCACGCTGGAATTAGATGCTGTTCCCCTAGATATGTTGTAAGAAGTAAAATTTAGATAAAATTTGTAGGTTTGACATTCTTACTACAGAAACAAATATGTACATAATTGTGAGGAAGGCACCAACCCACTATGGGCCATCTCCATACAAACAGGCGGCCAAATTATTGTTTTGCTTTTTAAATGTTTTTTTGATACAAATTTAGGTAATTGTATGGTATTGAAATGATATACGTCGATTTTTATGACTTTTCATGTTTTTCAATAGTTGATTGTTTATAATAAATAGTCTTTTCATACATTTGCAAGTGAAACAGAATTGCATATATATTATATTGCAAGTTTATATTATTAAATTATGGATAAGCTCCCACCCCACTTTAAGGGCACAACCCTCCCTCCTCTTTCTTTCACCCCCTCTCCTCCTCCCCACCAACAAATTTTTGTTAAGCGTAATAAATTCATTTTAAGTCAAATATTTATTATTTCCTGTTGTGTGTTTCTTTTTGTGAGTCCATGCCGTATAACTTGAGACCACCCCCCCCCCCTCCCACCCTTATGGGCATAAATTGCGAATATTTTAATTATTAAATCAAATAACAGAAAAATTAATTTTATCCACAATATTAATTATGAAGTAAAACGATAAAATACAAACCATATTCTTAAAATTCATTTGATTATAGAGTTTGTGACAGCTTCAGGATATGTTAATGGTACTTTTATGATGTTTTGTACTAACCAACATAGAACTTAAATGTGGATCAGTTTCATGGATTGATCGCAGAAATTCATCATGCTAAGTCAACATTTTGCTGAATACTTTTTTCGGTATCAAACTGAGATTCTCCAGTTTCGCTTGAGAAACTTCGGTACGATTACCTTATTTTGACTAAGGTACTCAATTTTAAATGTAGGCAACAGAAAATTCCAATAAAGTCATTTCGAACTTCTTGAAACCAGGTATTGATTTTTGAAGCGACGATGCCCACGAAGTAGGTAGCAAAGCAAGTGAAATAAACGGGCGCATATGTAGATTGCAGCAAATTTTGATAAAACGTAAATGTTCAAAATGGCATATCTCCGAAAACGCAAAAAATCGCAGGCTGGAAATTTCAGCAATGTTAGATTATAATCCAATCTTTCAAGTGATCTTAGTTTCATGTTTAGCATCGGTTAGCAAAAAAAGTACTCGATTAACAAACACAAAAAAATATGACTTGTCAAAAAAAATGCTCCAATTATTCGATGAAAACTTCAGTTTTTGGTTTGGAAACAACATTTTATCTATTAATAGTTTCAAAGCTTATCTCATTACCTTTCCAACGATGTATATTTGTCCTAATAAAACATTTAAAATGGCTGAGCTATGTTAAAATTAAACAATCAGCCTTTTTTACGAAAACGCTTGTTTTTTACTCCATTTTTTGACTTTCAGCTTGCGTATCTCCGTAATGAACAAACTTAGAGCTTTGAAAATTTGGATTTTTCTTAGTTAGAATGTTTACTTTCGAGAAAAAAATACCAAAAAATATTTGGAGAAGGTCACTTTTTTGAAACATGGCCACCCAATGTACCATAGTGCAACCACCATCGGTGGATTAAGTGCTGCTCAAAAACAAATAAACTGATGAAAGAAATAGTCAAAATTGTTCAAAAGACTTCAGTTTTCAATGTTTTGTACAAAGAGTTATGAAAAAGTGCTTAAAATATTGAAAATTTGTGAAAAATTTGCTTCGGCTCTACTAGGGGGTCCACTAATGGTTAAAATACCCTAACTTCACTTTTCTTCTGCTGCTGATGTTGCGTCTTTACTCTTCGACGTTCGAACTTGTTCTGCTGTCAACTGTCAGCAGTGTGGGGTTTCTTCGGTAAACACCGAACACAACGAGTTCAAATTATTGAAGATCTGACGACCCTATCAAAAGATATAAGCACTTAAGAGTTATTTATGAACTTTTTAGAGGCCGGTTCTCATATATTTCGTTGCCCGGGTATATCATGCGACTTGGCGTTGGATAGGTAATCAAAAGACCTTTCCAACGAGTTCAATAGATTGTCGATCTGACAACCCTATCAAAAGTTATGGGACAAATTTGTATTGCGTTTTCCTTAGCTTGCTGTTTTTGCATATGGGACATTCATGCAAACATGGGCAGTACAGCTAGTACCAACTACTAGTGTCCACCTTTCATCTACAAGGACTTCGCCGCCCTGGGCTCGTAAGTGTATGAAAGTATGGCACGGAGCGACGGCGCCGAATACCCATATTTAGAGTTTTAGAGCGCCCGCCGCGGGATTCGAACCGGCGACCCCTGGATTGTGAGTCCAGTGGACCCATAAGGAACTTTAAAATTGCTGTGCCCACCAATTTTGGACAACTTTTTTTTCATACAGCCATATTACACCCTAATATCACATGCACTGAAGAATGTTTACAGTGCCAAACTCATATTGAGGTTTTGCAGCACGACTGTGTTTCAAATGAGCAATTCTCTACGAAATCGGTCTTTTTTCTGCAATTTTAATTTTTGTATTTTTTAATCCGACTGAAACTTTTTTGGTGCCTTCGGTATGCCCAAAGAAGCCATTTTGCATCATTAGTTTGTCCATATAATTTTCCATACAAATTTGGCAGCTGTCCATACAAAAATGATGTATGAAAATTCAAAAATCTGTATCTTTTGAAGGAATTTTTTGATCGATTTGGTGTCTTCGGCAAAGTTATAGGTATGGATACGGACTACACCGGAAAAAAATAATACACGGTAAAAAAAATTTGGTGATTTTTTTATTTAACTTTATATCACTAAAACTTGATTTACAAAAAAACACTATTTTTTAATTTTTTTTATTTTTTGATATGTTTTAGAGGACATAAAATGCCAACTTTTCAGAAATTTCCAGGTTGTGCAAAAAATCCTTGACCGAGTTATGAATTTTTTTATCAATACTGATTTTTTCAAAAAATCGAAATTTTGCTCGTAAAAATTTTTCAACTTCATTTTCGATGTAAAATCAAATTTGAAAAAAAAAAGTACTTTAGTGAAATTTTGATAAAGTGCACCGTTTTCAAGTTAAAGCCATATTTAAGTGACTTTTTAGAAAATAGTCGCAGTTTTTCATTTTTTTAAATTAGTGCACATGTTTGCCCAGTTTTGAAAAAAATATTTTTGAAAAGCTGAGAAAATTCTCTTTATTTTGCTTATTCGGACTTTGTTGATACGACCTTTAGTTGCTGAGATATTGCAATGCAAAGGTTTAAAAACAGGAAAATTGATGTTTTCTAAGTTTCACCCAAGCAACCTACCATTTTTTATCGTCAATATCTCAGCAATTAATGGTCCGATTTTCAATGTTAATGTATGAAACAATTGTGAAATTTTCCGATCTTTTTGAAAAAAATATTTTCGGAATTTTCAAATCAAGACTAACATTTTAAAAGGGCGTAATATTGAATGTTTGGCCTTTTTAAAATGTTAGTCTTGATTTGAAAATTCCGAAAATATTTTTTTTCGAAAAGATCGGAAAATTTCACAAATGTTTCATATATTAACATTGAAAATCGGACCATAAATTGCTAAGATATTGAAGATAGAAAATGGTGGGTTGTTTGGGTGAAACTTAGAAAACATAAATTTTCCTGTTTTTAAACCTTTGCATTGCAATATCTCAGCAACTAAAGGTCGTATCAACAAAGTCCGAATAAGCAAAATATAGAGAATTTTCTCAGCTTTTCAAAAATATTTTTTTCAAAACTGGGCAAACATGTGCACTAATTTAAAAAAATGAAAAACTGCGACTATTTTCAAAAAGTCACTTAAATATGGCTTTAACTTGAAAACGGTGCACTTTATCAAAATTTCACTAAAGTACTTTTTTTTTTGCAAATTTGATTTTACATCGAAAAATGAAGTTGAAAAATTTTTACGAGCAAAATTTCGATTTTTGAAAAATCAGTATTGATTAAAAAATTCATAACTCGGTCAATGATTTTTTGCACAACCTGGAAATTTCTGAAAAGTTGGCATTTTATGTCCTCTAAAACATATCAAAAAATAAAAAAAATTAAAAAATAGTGTTTTTTTGTAAATCAAGTTTTAGTGATATAAAGTTAAATAAAAAAATCACCAAATTTTTTTTACCGTGTATTATTTTTTTGCAGTGTAGTCCGTATCCATACCTACAACTTTGCCGAAGACACCAAATCGATCAAAAAATTCCTTCAAAAGATACAGATTTTTGAATTTTCATACATCATTTTTGTATGGACAGCTGCCAAATTTGTATGGAAAATTATATGGACAAACTAATGATGCAAAATGGCTTCTTTGGGCATACCGAAGGCACCAAAAAAGTTTCAGTCGGATTAAAAAATACAAAAAAAATTGAATGACCGAAATCCTAGAGAACTGCTCAAATGTAGGTGGCGCCAAAATGAGGTTACTTGCCAAAAATCGTATTTCTTTCTGCTGTATTGAAGAACAAAATTGCTTATTTCTCATGATTCCCTGCATCAATCTTAATGAAACTGGTTGCAAAAGACGAGAAAAATTTTTTGCTTAAAAATAATGAACATCAATTTTTGGGCGCGCAAAAATTTGTGACCTTTTTCTTTAAAAAACATGTTTTGGAACACGAAAAAATTAGTTTCCTCGTATATATCAATGAAATATACAGTTATATAGTTGATAACAGATGTGTTAACGTATATTCAATCATTTTTATTGATTTTTGACAGACTTTATTGCCAAATAGTCCAAATTACTATCTTTTTATAAATTTACAGTTTTCTCATAAAAAAATCAAACAAATTTTGGAAAGTTGTACACCAAATTGTTGGAAATAATTTTTCTCATCCGAATCCGGCATAATTTTTGTAAAAATGTTGATTATGGAGGAAAAAACACATTTTTTCAAAAAATCATAGGTTTAAGCTATTTGTTCATAGGTGGCGACATGTGTCTTTTAGCTTTGCTGCAAATCCTCTATAGTGTAGATCTGTGTGGATCTTAAAGAACTACAGTCCATATTTCCTTTTTAAAGTATGGTTTACTTTACTAGGGTTTATTGTACTGCCTACGCATACCCAAGTAACCGCGAAGCACTAAATAGCAGCATTAAATCAGCATTATATTGGTATTTAATACCAGCAAATAATGCTTCAAAACATTTAATCAGCACTTTTCCCTTGAGAAATATTTCAAGTGGCGCACAGTGATGCCGGTTTAATGCTTCGCCGAAAGCTCGAACAAAAACAAACTGCTTTATCGACGTCAAGGCTGGGGGAAAAAAACAGCTGCTCCACTCACACTTGGTGGTGGGCCTCCTTTGTTTTTTTTTCCTGTTCCATTTCATGTGCGAGTGTGATACTTTGATGTTATTCTTGCATTTTTCTCGTCGACCTCCAGGATGCGCGCCAGCCAACTGATGTATTCTGAAATGGGTGTTTGTTTTGAAAGTTTTAATCGATGTGGTTGATGCATCGAACATTAATTAAGACTTTCTTTCTGCTGTTTCGAGTTTCCGTTGTCATTTCGTTGGACGGAAATTATCGATTATCACTCAGCAAATTGCGGCCATCCAGTCAAGTGCAGTACAATTAATTACGGGTTAAAAGGGACAAGCACTGGCTAACGGCTAACGGGAACTGCTTTTCCGAGGAGTGCTAGGTCCACGGTTGGCAAAATTTCACAAAGTGTATCAGACTTCCGGAAAGCAGCTTTTTGCTTGTGAGAAAAGTCATTCAATTTATCAGAGAACTTTTGATAATGTCCTTTGTGCTATGGGAATATGTTTTGAAAAATTTGGCTTCATTACAGGCTGCAGTTTCCCAAAAAAAAAAAAAAAAACAGACAAACAAAAAACACTTCAATCCGCGGGAATTGAACCCAGTCCATGCAAAAATAAAATTGATGCACACTTGGGGAAATGCGCCTTAGCCCGCACACTTATTGGAACGGTATGACGGGAGAAGGATTAAAGTCAATTAGAGCGTGCCTGGTTGAAATGTTTCCCGTATCGATGGGTTACTTTGTTGATAAACATCAAATGCTTTGAAGCACATTTTCAAGGTCGTAAATGGTGATTTAATACCAGTTGTAATGCTGCAAAGTTTTGGTACTTTGAAGCATTCGCAAAGCTTCTTTACTACTTCAAAACATTCCAGTGCTGATTTAGTACTGAATTAATACTTCAATTTAGTGCTTGTGGTTACTTGGGTAATTGTCCCATGTCAGTTTTGAACGATTCTGATTTTTTTTTTCTGATCATTTTTAAGTGTACACAGAAAAAAATATGTAAATTTACACAGCTCGTAATTACTGTTTCTTATGTAAACTCACTCAATGTAATGTTGAAATATGATGTAAAGAGTAAAAAGTCATGGAAATTACTCCAATGTAAATCTAAATCTAATGTAAATCATGAATATAATGGAAACGTTGAGCATGGAAACTCAAATCTGACGAATTCCTACCCGTGTTCGGCTTCCTGTAAATTCCTATTTAATGTAAATCATATATCCAATGTATTTCTGCCAAACGTTGACTTCAAAACTACCCGAACTAAAAATAGTTATATCTGGTTCTCTTTCTATCGCTCTCACACTCTCTCACTCACACGCTGGCCCACTGCCTGAGCCTCAACCTGAACAAATTGATGCTTTTGCCGCTCGTTTATAAAATGCGAAGATGGCTCAGTCGGCAGCGGGTAGCAGCAGTAACACCGAACATCCTACCCGTCGTCGTTCGATTCCAGTCCAGCGTTATTCCACTTGGCCGTCGACGAGAAAGCGTCCCCTACCTGTGAAACAACTTTTTGAAGTCATAATTTCCTTTTGCTGCCCGCTTCAATCATTTTAAAATAGAACATAGGCCACACCTTTTTCCTACTGCAATCCAAATCGAGCTTCTCATTCCCATTGGCCAATCAGAATTAGTGTAAATTTCAAAACTAATGTAAATTCCAAAACTAATGTAAATTTCCAATGAATCTAATGTAAATTTCCAATGAACCCAATGTTAATATACATCATTTATCATGATACCTTTTGGTACATGATAAATAATGTAAATTTACAGAAATATATATATTTTTTGAGCTCGATTTGCTCTCCATCCGCATTGACCTTTTCTCATCTATGATTTCCCTTTTGAATAGTAGTTGGAACCAAAGCCGGGGATTGGGGAGAGAGCATCAGAGCAGTGGACAGTATGCTGTAATGGCGCAAACTGGAAGTGGATAGTGGAAGATCAGAACTACGTCACAAGGGGAAAATAGTTTAGTAATTGTACAATTCTTTAGGATTGTCTAATTATTACATCTATTGTCCTCTGTCAGTTTCCAGCTGCCTGCCGCGCCCTTTTAGGCCCCCAACGAGGTGCGAGCCCTGTTTTTCAGCTTTGTCAGACTTTTTTTCGGAGTTATTGTAGGTTACTTTAGGAAGGAGATTCTCTTCCCCTGAGGACACCGTGAGTGATTTTGCTTGCTCGCGTTCAACCAGCTCCCTTCATACGGCAGTAATTTGAAGATGCTCCTTTTAAGTCTGAGCAACTGTAATTCTAGGCAACCGCTACATAGGTCATCCTTGTGGCCCTGTTGGTTATCACATCAAATCAAATCGATATTCATCTAAAATTCCACTGGGAATACTATGTAAACTGATTTTTCAATATATCTGATTTTAATATTCAAAGCATTTTACACACTTAAAAAAAGAATATGTGAAATGGTCAGTGAATTACAAACAATCAATAATTGATCAAATTTAAACCTATTTCTTAAGGCTCCTATATCAAAATCCACAACATAAATTCCAATCGAAAAAATGAAAATCACGTTGAAACAAATTCGCTCAGATATTGCCGCTACCTGAGGATCACATGAAACTGTTCAGGTATTAGTACATACTGTAGCATTACACACTGCTTTGATTTTCAAGGTTAAGTATTTAGACCATACCAACATAGCCTAGCATTGGATTTTGCAACCAGCCAACTAGCAAACCAGCTAAGTCCTATAGCTCAAGCCTACATCTCATGAAACAAAACAAACGACTAAGGTAGTGTCGATATATTGCTTTAACAGCTTGACAACTATATAAGATCTAACAGAAGACCTTCACCTGGCATTCCAACACTTCAAGGACCAACCTTTTCGCCTAGTCACAGTTGAAACAGTAACGAATAAAATATTTAGTTAAACTCACCAATTATATTACTATCATCTGATGGTTTTGGCTTCGATGACGTGCACCCCATGTTTGGTAAAGTTTCCAATCACAGCGAACAATGAATTAATGATTATTTTCACTTTCCGTAGCGGTGTCTCTCTCCACATTAACTGAACCACACAAACGATTGCCACACTTTTCAACCGACTGTTCAAGTGATTATTTATTGTGCCTTGTTTTTTCGCTAATCTTTAAGTTTTATCGTCGCGAGCAGATTTTGGTCGACGACGTGACGATTCCATTACATCAAAATCGACTTTTATTATGGGATCTCCGGACTATCTATCAAACAGTCATACTGGAAACTTTGTGCCTCAGAACCATATTAAACCGAGGACGTTAACCCGACAGCGCGACGTACATAACTGAGCTTGGCGAGTATAGACAAATCCAGCGAAAGCTCAACGCTGCTTTTTGATGGTGAGAGATTTGACAGCTCCCATACTAAATGTCTCGATTTTCATACTTTTTGTTAATTTTCTTTAAAAATAAAATACTTAACATATGAAAACTATATATTTTGGTGCCCAAAATTCCTGCTGAATCGAATGGTGTACTTATCTCGATTGCAAATTTTTTGAACAGTTTTTATTTTAATAATATTCTAGACACATTTTGTGCACCTAATCAATCAATACTCTTATCATAAATAATCATTTTATTGCTTAAAAATTGAGTTTTCCTGAGCTCCCATATTCAAATACATGGAAGCTGTCATTTCTAACACCATTGGTCACCTAGCGGCCATTTCAAACTGAATTCGTCTATTGTATAAAGTCTAGACCCCTACTCCTATCTCTGTGAAACTTGTAGCGGTGCGATTTATGTGATTTGATGTCCACTTGACATAAAAGTTGATAAAGATATACAGCAATTCCATTTGAAAAGAGCTTAAACCAAAAAAAAGATCTCCGATAGGGCTCAAAAAAATTCTTGGGGTTCCTTGGCCAAAATAATTAGAGCCGTATTTTTTGTTTGGCCATTAGGGTGTTCTACATCGTGCTAAGGTGGCAAAAAATCAACTTTTTTCACTAAAACTGCGATAACTTCAAAATTTATTCGATGACCTATACATGTTTGAGTACCAAAGTTGCATCTTTTAATTACTATAAGTTTGATACCCAAACATTTGTAGGTCATCGCTGAAATTTTAAAGTTATCGCAGTTTTAGTGAAAAAAGTCATTCTCTTGTTTTTGCGCGCGGCGCGTCGAAAAACTCAGTTTTTGTTTTGAAAAAAAAATCGGATCTCGGAAACGTACGGTTCGACATCGTCAATTTTTTGATATGATATGTGAAATTTTCCGAAGAATCCGATAAAAATATTTTCAGACATATGCTATTTGGTCCAGACACGGTCAAAACGCAATTTTAAGTTTTCATACGACTTTTTCAAATGTTAAGCTAGATTTTTTAAACCTTTTTACCACAGAGTAATCTAGAGGGAGCAGTCCGGACAACAGTCATCGAATTTTGTGGCTGCGTTACGAGCCTACCCTTTGGTATCGTAGCTGCGTTATGCGTTTCCTGATGTTTCCTGATGAATATTTTCATCAAAGTAAACTCAGGGTTTTTTTTATAGATTTGTTTGTTTTGACAAGTGCTGAGCATGTATAGAGGAGAAAAGCAACTCGCGACAAAATTTTGAGGCTAGGAATTTTGACAGGTATGATTTTCATAAAGTATTCGCCTCCTTTTCTCTCCCACAGAAAACCTGGGAACGAGGTAGCTGTCAAACTAGGCCAAAATGTTAAAGTCACTCACAAAATGAACTTTGAGTGATTTGAGTTCATTTCTGACGTCACAATTTTCTCCTTTTATAAGAGGAAAAATTGGAACATTGTCCCCAGTTTGCTGTGGGAGAGAAAAGGAGGCGAATACTTTATGAAAACCATACCTGTCAAAATTCCTAGCCTCAAAATTTTGTCACGAGTTGCTTTTCTCCTCTATGGCATGGTTCTTTAGAACATTTAAAAGAACTTGGGGAGCTGTAAACTTTTAGCAACTGTTTGAAGACGACCACCTCAAGTGAAGTTTTTGGGATCTTCGTGATGAACCTTTTAAGCAGTTGGAGCCGTACGTCCAAGGGGTCAATTAATTCTCCTCATAATGCTGGAGTTTACAATAAATCCCCGTTAGACCAGCTCAGCCAAACCAAAATAGTCGACTGAAATTGTGCTAAATTGGATTGGATTGGATTGCTTCCATCCAAACAGCCTATCCGAACTTCAACCCGGTGGCCATGAACGCCAGCGGTGGAAACTGCAGGCACTGGGTCAATGCTTCAATTCAGCCCAGTATGAGGATTATAAATTAAAGTATACTAAAAGCAAACTAAAGGCAAAAATCTTTCATCGACACATATTTTTCTGGTATGGTCCGTTACTCCCCAAAGAAATTAATTAGAAATATTAAATTGGTAAATTCGACAATCTGCTCTTTTTGTCCACGACAAAGCGTACGGTCACAACAGTAAACTGTATACCTATTCCGACTTCAACGCACTGGTGAACCGCAACAGCTCCAGAAGTCTTCTTCAAAATATTCGCACACACAACCAACGCCCTGAACTAACCACATGCATTCTTTTTGATTTATTTTAGAGCCATCAGAAAAATCACATTTTTGATTTTGGAAATGTGAAAAAATTTGACAGCTTACAGAAAAGTCATCAGAACCTAAGAGCTCTTAGATCTGAACGCTTGAAAAAAGTAACGCTCAAATGTCAGTTTGCCTCGAGCGTTACGACAACCAAAAGTTTTGCTGAAGGGGGGATGTACCACGATGTACCGCGTAACGCAACCATAAATCAAATGCCAGTGCGCCCTCTGGATTACTCTGTGGTTCCAAGATGGCGGCGAAACTCGTGCGGAACTAGCGCGAGTTTCTTCAAACAAACACTTTGACAGCTCTGAGTGCGGTACTCAGTGTGGAACTATAGCCATCAAACGAACGTACCATAGGTAAAACAAAACGTTCTCGTTCCGGCATCTCCTTTGGGCCGTTGAGTACTTCGTCGCATAGCGCACGGAGCGTATCGTAGCAGCAACGGGGTTAAACCAAGTGGAGGAAGATCTGGAAAGTGTGGGAGTTCCGCAGCGGAATTGGAGAGTAGCAGCCCAGGACCAAGTCCAGTGGCAGCGCATCTGGAGACAGCTCATGACCGGAGGTTGTACGAGCAGTAAAAGTAAGTAAAAGTAAGCAAAAGTTTGTAGATTTCTGATTGTTTAACTGATTTTAAGGCCTCAAAAATGCTGAATCATTATTGTTATTCGAAAAATGGTTTAAAATGGGCAGAAAGTGAAAAATCTGTCAAAATCTGGCACAGAGAAGGGTGAATCTTTATTCTGAAAGATACAGTATGTAAAAAAAGTATTTACACCCCTTGGGCACTATGCACATTTTGTGATGAAACATGTAAAAAATTTAAAGTTTGACAGGAACCTAGTACTACGTTTTATTCAGAAACTCATGCCAAACATTTTGCTACAAAAGCTCATGAAAAGATGATTTCTATAAAAGTTATATAACAAATACTATTACGAAAATAAAAAAGTGCAAAAGTTTGTACACCTTTCGAAAAATTAACACAAATAATGTTATTTGTTGACAAATCACCATAAATCCAGTCTCCCAACTTCAAATAGGCACCCTTGACTGATTAAAAAATAATTTGGATTGAATATAAAGTTTAATAACTACTTAGTATAAAAGTTTATATAACTCTGGAAATTTCTATATAAAACTTATCTAAACTTAATTTTGCAAACTTTTAATTCAAATAAGTGTCAATATATTACCATAGAATTGCTAAATAAACATTTTGGAGTGGGTATAACACCGTTTTGGGGGTATTAGTATCGATAGAATAGATTTTTCGTTGGAATTTCGTACCAACCCGGAATTACGTCGTCGGAAAATCCGCCGGCATCTGAACCGGTCCACAATTCACAAGTCAACCTATGTGGCATCAGAAAGGGCATAAAATTTCCGATCTTTTGATACCCATACATCCAGGTTTTCTATAAAACCCACGTTTTTAAATACCTAAGCAAAAACGTTGTTATGGTTTCGTTTGAGCAACCTGCCAAAAATGTATGGAATTTCGTAATTATTGTTCTCGTGGATCAAACTTACTTTTTGCCCAGGTATTTAAAAACGTAGGTTTTAAAGAAAACCTATATGTATGGGTATCAAAAGATCGGAAATTTTATGCCCTTTCCGATTCCTCATAGGTTGACTTGTGAATCGTGGACCGGTTCGGAAGCCGGCGGATTTTCCTACGACGTAATTCCGGGTTGGTACGAAATTCCAACGAAAAATCTATTCTATCGATACAAAGACCCCCAAAACGGTGTTATACCCACTTCAAAATGCTTATTTAGCAATTCTATGGTAATATATTGACATTTAGTTGAATTAAAAGTTTGCAAAATTAAGTTTAGATAAGTTTTATATAGAATTTCCAGAGTTATATAAACTTTTATACTAAGTAGTTAGTAAACTTTATATTCAATCCAAATTATTTTTTTAAGCAGTCAAGGATGCCTATTTGTAGTTGGGAGACTGGATTTATGGCGATTTGTCAACAAATAACATTATTTACGTAAATTTTTCGAAAGGTGTACATACTTTTTTTGCACCTTTTTTAGTTTCGTAATAGTATTTGTTATATAACTTTTCATAGAAATCATCTTTTCATGAGCTTTTTGTAGCAAAATGTTTGGCATGAGTTTCTGAACAAAACGTAGTACTAGGTTCCTGTCAAACTTTAAATTTTTTACATGTTTCATCACAAAATGTGCATAGTGCCCAAGGAGTGTAAATACTTTTTTTACATACTGTACTTGAAAAATCTGGCATTCCCAGATTTATCTGGCAACCTGGCAACCCTGGTTCTAGCGATGACGGCGAAGTCAGTCAGTTCCTCGGGATAAAAGTCAGCAAGAACGCGGATGGCTACTACTCGATCAGCCAGCGCGCGTTCATTCGGGACATCGCACAGCGATTCGGTCTCGAAGGAGCAAAAGGAAGCCAGTTGCCGTTGGATGCCGGCTACTACAAGCTGTCCAGTGAAACCTTGGCCGACAAGGAGCAGTACCACAGCTTGGTCGAAGCGCTACTCTACGTGGCGATGAACTCGCGGCCGGACATCGCAGCAGCTGTATCGATTCTCAGCCGAAAGACCAGTTGCCCACGCGACTGTGATTGGTTGGAACTAAAGCGAGTCGTGCGATACCTGATCGCAACGGAGGACTACGAGTTGAAGCTGGGAAGGAGCGTCAAGGACCTCACGCTCGTTGGATTCAGCGACGCAGATTGGTCCGGAGACTCGACCGATCGGAAGTCCACGAGCGGATTCGTTTTCGAACTCGGCGGCGCAGCTGTTAGCTGGGGAAGTCGGAAGCAGAACTGCGTGGCTACATCAACGATGGAGGCCGAGTACGTTGCACTTTCGGAGGCGGCGCAAGAAGCGGTCTGGTTGCGCAGATTGCTGTGCGAACTGGGCGAGGAGCAGAAGGAGCCGACGATCATGAACGAAGACAATCGCAGCTGCATCGACTTCGTGTCACAAGATCGTCAGAACAAGAGGAGCAAGCACATCGACACGAAATACTACCATGCGAAGGACCTGGTTACGGGCGGTGTGATCCAGTTGAACTACTGTCCGACCGACAGTATGGTTGCAGATGTGTTTACCAAGCCTCTCGGGGCGACCAAGATGAAGAAGTTCGCGGAGAATCTGGGGCTCACTCAGGAGTCCTAGAACCGGAAGTTCAGCAATCAGCGAGGAGGAGTGTTGGCGGCAGACGTTGCTGAAGGGCGCTGATGCGCTGAACAAAAGAAGAGAAAAAGGTTTTCACCGATTACACGATTTCTTGTCAGTTAAAATAAAACCACACTAAAGCTAACAACGCGTTTTTGATTCATACGGAATCCGGTCCTCGTACGTAGAAATTCCATACTAAGGACGGTTTTGGCCATTGCCAATTGGGTCCTAAAATGAAGCTTAGATTGCTGATATTATTGTTTACAGTGATAAAGCTTATTTTTCTGAGTACAATGACCCTTTGTAACCACAAAGAGTTTAAAATGGATTTTTTAATCAATTTTGAAAACTTAACCTCGTGGTCCTTCTTGACAGAAAAGCTTCTACTTGACAGCTCGTTCCAAGGGAACCATAGTTGATCCATCGAAAAAATGTTGTCTTGTCAAAAAAAAAAATTGCATTAAAATGAAAAAAAGTGATCACAAATGGTTTTTAATCGTGTTTTTTACCGTTGTACACAAAAATTGACATAGGGCTTTAGTACCCAATTCCTACAATCATTGCATGCACTCACAACAATCTCACCACAACAGTCCTCGGTCGCGACGAACAACAACAACAGACAACAGCAATCTTCGCCGTCATAGCATTTGTTTCAAAAAAAAAAAATTGCATTAAAATGAAAAAAAGTGATCACACACAAGACCGCGCCGTTCCTATAGGTACATTCCATAAGATCGATTTGTTTTACTCTCTTCTCTTTAGTATTACGTATAGGTTTTTGGATTTAAATGGTGTTATCTTTGCTGTTCTTGTTAGGATGGTCGCATGATCTCTCTGTTAGTTTAAGAGGAAAAAATCGTGACGTCAGAAATGAACTCAAATCACTCAAAGTTCATTTTGTGAGTGACTTTAACAATTTTGGCAATTTTGCCTAGTTTGACAGCTACTTTGTCCGTACTTTTTCTGTGGGAGAGATGACGTAGCAAATGAACTCAATGAACTCAGTATTCATTTTGTGAGTGCCATTTGAGTGGTTTGACAGGTGTCAAATCGGGAGTTAGCATTTTTTTGAATTTGAATTTGCTTTCGATTACGCGAAACGTCATAACCCGAGTATTTTTCCTATTAGTGCCCGTGTGCTTGTCCGTGCTTCTGGCCGTGTTCGTGTACGTGCACCTGACCACGTAGTTGCCTGTTCCTGGTCGTTCCCGTGGTCGTGCTCTAGGCCGTGTCCTTGTCCGGACTCCTGCCCGTGTTTGTGCCTGTGTTTTTGGCCGTTTTTGTGTCCCTGGCCGTGTAGGTGCCTGTTCCTGGCCATTCCCGTGGTCGTGTCCTTGCCGTGTTGCTGGTCGTGTTTGTGTCCATGCGAAACGGAACAACCGGAACAAAATTATAACTTTAAATGCTAAGTCCCGGAACTGACACCTGTCAAAAAAGTTCATTCGGTTTTTTACCTTTGAGGTTAAGTTCCGCGCTTTTCTCCTTTTATAAAGAAAACCGTGACGTAGCAAATGAATTCAAAGAACTCAGTATTCATTTTGTGAGTGCCATTTGAGTGGTTTGACAGGTGTCAAATCGGAACTTAGCATTTTTTTGAATTTGAATTTGCTTCCGATTGCTCGAAACGTCATAATCCGAGTTTTTTTTCGTATTAGTGCCCGTGTGCTTGTCTGTGCTTCTGGTCGTGTTCGTGTACGTGCACCTGACCACGTAGTTGCCTGTTCCTGGTCGTTCCCGTGGCCGTGCTCTAGGCTGTGTCCTTGTCCAGGCTCCTGCCCGTGTTCGTGCCCGTGCTTCTGGCCGTTTTCGTGTTCCTGGCCGTGTAGGTGCCTATTCCTGGCCATTCCCGTGGCCGTGTCCTTGCCGTGTTCCTGGTCGTGTTTGTGCCCATGCGAAACGGAACAACCGGAACCTAATTATAATTTTTAAGTCCCGGAACTGACACCTGTCAAAAAAGTTCATTCGGTTATTTACCTTTGAGGTTAAGTTCCGAGCTTTTCTCCTTTATACTTTATGAAAATCATAACTGTCGAAATTCCTAGCCTCAAAATTTTGCCGCGAGTTGCTTTTCTCTTCTATTACGTAGGTTTTTGGATTTATATGGTGTTATCTTTGCTGTTCTTGTTAGGATGGTCGCATGTTCTCTCTGTTAGTTTTTCGTTGCATTTTTAAGTTAGTTTAACCATAGAATCTATTCTATGGTTTAACAGATTGCACCTTATTTTATGTCCTCAAATTGATGATTGTAAAGTTATACCAACGAGCAACTCAACGGAGTTTTCTAGGGAAATCCGCTTGGTGATTTTTAAGAGCTGGGCCAACTATGAGAATGTCATCAAGAAGTTCAACGACAACTTAGCAGCTATGGTAAGGATGGTATCGGAGCGGAACTCGCTTCAGCCAACGCGATGAACTCTGCTTCCGCCGTTGACAGCGCCACGCACGTCTGCTTACCACAGCTCCAGCTGATCGTCCCACCGTTGAGCAGGAATATCTGTCCGCTGTTCGACTTCCTGTCCGCGGTGCTCTCCGCTCAGTCTGCATCCGAGTATCTGATCAGTCCAGCTCGTTCAACGGTCTTGCTCACCTGTAGACGGTAGTGGCTGGTCCCCTTCAGGTACCGGATGATCCGCTTGAGCTCGGTCCAGTCCGTTTGAGTCGGTGCAGCTGTCTTCCTGCTCAATATCGAAATCGCTGCGGAAATGTCCGGTCTCGTGTTCACCGACAGGTACAACATCTGTCCGACCACCTCCTGGTACTCGACGTTGTCCGGCAATGGCTCTCCTTCCGCTTCTTGCTTCAGATACCCAGGGTCCAGGGGCATCTTGGAGACCTTCGCATCGCCCAGATCGTTGCTCACGACGACCTGGTTGATGTACTTCGCATGGTTGATGAAGAAATCACCTCGGTCATCGCGCTCGACTTCAATTCCGAGATAGTAGTGGATGTCGCCCAGTTGACTGATCTCGAAATTCTTTTCAAGTGCAGCTACCAGCTCTTGATGGAGTCCACTCGCATCGCTAGCCACGATCAAGTCGTCAACGTACACCAGTACGTAGCACCACCTTGAAAAAACCTTGCTTGGCGAGTACGGTGTGCAGCTTGTTGTTCCACGACCTGGCTGCTTGCTTGAAGCCGTAAAGACTTTTCTTGAGTCTGCACACTTTCCGCTCGTTGCCGTCCGCAACAAACGCTGGCGGTTGGCGCATATAGATCTCCTCCTCAAGATCGCCGTTGAGAAACGCGGTCTTGACATCATACTGCTTCACCACCATGTTCCGCTTCGCAGCTACTTCGCCGTAGTCGTACCCGTACTTTTGCGTGAAGCCCTGTGCGACCAATCGGGCCTTGTGACGAACCACTGCGCCTTCGGAGTCACGCTTCGTTTTGAAGATCTATTTGCAGCCGACGATCTTCCGGTTCGCGGGTGGGTCCACCAGGTCCCACGTGCCGTTCTTCATCAGTGAGTCGTACTCCTCCTGCATCGCAGCCGTCCACTGCGCAGATTGCCCACCGCCGAGCGCCTCGCCCACGGTACATGGATCGTCAGTACAGCTGCTCGCTTTGTTCAGCCGCTTCCTTGGACGTCCAGATGCAATCAGGCCTTGTCGATCGTCTGCCGGCGCATTTCCAGAGCCGGGGTTGTCTGAAACATTGGATCGCGGTACACCTTTGTTGCCCAAATCAAAATCTTTCAACTTGCCTGGTAACGCGCGCTCCCGACCACTTCGCCACAACACCTGTGACACGGGTGGATTTGAAGATGTGCGTGGAGGGAGCGCCGGAGAAAGCGTCACTGTCACGTCTACTGGATCTTCTTCAACTGTCTCGTAGCTGGTCTCCGGACGTTTCGTCATCCGAGGTGTCCTCGAACTGATCCTCTTGATCCGACAGAATGTCTGGCTCACGACTTGGCCCGGGTTGACATAGCTCAGGCTGCTGCCCGGTTGGCGTCGTCCTAGTACCGTCCGTACCAGGTTGTGCCGGCGATTCCAGCAAATCCAGCTTCACGTACACGGCACCTTGCTCGGTGGCCGCAACTTCCGCGTGACTCGTTTCTCTTTCGTTGATGATCCTCACGTCCCGGCTGACCGTGACCGACGGGGTCGTCTTGTTAAAGATTCGGTAACCTTTGGTGTCCTCCTCGTAACCAACTAGAACGCATTCCTCCGCCTTGGCATCCCACTTACATCCCAAGTAACATTTTAGGCTTTATCAAAGCTGTCACAGTCGCTATAAAACCTATCAGCCAAAACCAACATCCTCAAAGCCTTGATAAAACCTTTGTTAAAACCTAGTCAGGAGTTATGGAAAAATGACGATTGTGTGTGTATTTCGATCCGGGCGGTTTCGGGATGTTTGACAGTTGCGTTGGAGAATTTGAACGGTGTGCGTCGCGGTCCTCGCGCAGGATTTTCGTTGCCGTTTCCGTCTTTGTTGCCCCCCCGATTGTGTGTGTGTTTCGATCCGGGCGGTTTCGGGATGTTTGACAGTTGCGTTGGAGAATTTGAACGGTGTGCGTCGCGGTCCTCGCGCAGGATTTTCGTTGCCGTTTCCTTCTTTGTTGTCCCCCCGATTGTGTGTGTATTTCGATCCGGGCGGTTTCGGGATGTTTGACAGTTGAGTTGGAGAATTTGAACGGTGTGCGTCGCGGTCCTCGCGCAGGATTTTCGTTGCCGTTTCCGTTTTTGTTGTCCCCCCGATTGTGCGTGTATTTCGATCCGGGCGTTTTCGCGTTTTCGCATTTTAGTTGGTTTTATCTTTCCACAGCCGGCTGTCTAAGATTAAATCATTTATGCTAAACTCAACACCAAATAACCGGGAATAGTCTCATCCGCATACTCCGACTGTTTGCCTTGAGAATGCATAATACATCACACCATTAAACAAAATTTATTGATTATTGGGTCGCATCATCATCCTCTATGTTGAATCCTGGCCATCACCCTTACCCACTAACAAAATCCCAAGTAGAAGTAGTTTTCCGGCACACGCGGGGTGTGGATATCGTATAGAACCCACCCTTGGTAGCAGCCTGTGCTAACTAACATTCCCGTCCCATTCCCTCGAGATCTACAAACTGACATGGCGGGCGCCGTTGGTGGCCAACGACTGTTTCCTATTCGCACCGGCTCTAGTTTTGATGATCGTGATGTTTTATCTTTTCAGTGCATTCATGCATGCTGTTGATAAGGGAAACATCATTTGATCGTTGAAGCGTGTGACCGGTTGTGCTGATGGGTAGGGTTAGTGAAATTTCACGATTTCGCGGACAGCGTGAAATCCGCGAAATTTGGCTTTTTCCGCGAAATCCCGTGAAATTGTACGTTTGTGTGAAAATGTAACTATTTTTCTAAAAATAATTTATCAAACTTAAATAGGATTAAAAAGAATGATATTAACTACTGTAGAATTAAACGAGTGAATACCCTGGTTTGATTACCAATATAGGAACAGTGATTTTGTGGACGGCGTGAAATTCGTGAAATTTATCAATTTTCTCATTTACTTTTTTTTAATAACAGCATAATAAATTTTTCATCCATAAAGAATATTTAAGTAAATTTTATTAGTTTTCAATTGAAAAGCTTGTTAGTAACCTTATGAAGAAATGTTCATATTTTTGAGTTTTATAGATACTAACTGAATAATATTTTCATTTGCTGTAATACAAATTTTACTGCTATCTTATTTGAAAGGTATAGTTAAAAAATGAAAAGAATCAAGCCTTGTTTTATTCAAAATAAAATGAAGAGTATGTTAAATTTTTGAAATCACCTTTTAAAAACATTTAATTTTTTCTGAGTCCAGTTTAAGTTTAATGATATTTGTTTATTTGGGTGGATAGTTCCCGTGAAACTTAAAAATGAGTACTTTTTTGTTTTCTTTTTTATTTAGAATAAAAATTTCGATTTTGTTAAAAATTATACAAATGTTGGCTACTAAATTTTAAATTTAGTTTTTGAAAAGTGAGATGAAAACTTTTAAAATATGTTTAAAGGCCTAAATGTCGCAGAAAATTTAATTTATTTTAGTAACTTTGGCTGGACAAGATTGTAAAATATTGCTTTGACATTAAATTTTATAAAATGTAAAATTTTAAAACAGAAGCAAATCGACGAAAACTTTTTAGCTTTATTGGTGGAATATTGAAAAAAGTAGTTCAGTAAAAGAGAATACACATGCCCTACATTTTGTTTCAAAATATATATAAAGCTCATCCATAAACCATGTGGAAACTTTTTTGAAAATTAAGACATTTTTTTTGGTGTCACGTTCAAGTTTAGTGAAGATTTTTTAAGTTTATTGAAGAATAATAAACAATGAAGTATAAAAAACTAGTTTTTGTGATTTAAACGTAGGAATTTTAGAGTTATTTTAACATTTTTCATGTTCCGCGAAATTTGCGTGAAATTTTGTGTTTTGAAATTGAGGTCCCCGTGAAATTTGCAATTTTCGAGCGTGAAAAATCACTAAGCCTACTGATGGGATATTATGGTCCTGTTCAGCAACGGAGAAGGACAACCATGGGTGGTCTCTCATGCTCATGCTCATGCTCAGGAGTTAATGAAAAATGACATTTCATACGTCTTCCAACGTCTTATGCCAAATAGGTTTTATTTTGGCAAAAATAAGTCTTCGTCTTGCCAAATGAAATTATGGAGATGGTTGTCAAAATTGGCGATGATAAATAATAGATATTAGAGGTAATTCAAATAATTTGAAAGCTTATTTCTCGCAATTGATGGCTCAAATTCAGCTGCGGTTGAAATTTTATTGATAAATGTAGGGGAGATAGAGCCAAAAAATTCAACTCGCTTCATCAAAAATCAATATTTTGTAATCATAGTGTTTAATGTTAAAAAATATTTTATTGCAATTCTTTGAAAAAAATGTTCAAAATATTATTAAACATCTATCGCTATATAAATCATACCAGAAATTCAGCAAAAATGTGTGTTTTCATCAAATTTAAATCAAATTTTTCAGTTTTCTTTTTTTTTCAATCAAGATGGCGGTCAATCATATTCAGTCAGAGCACGCGTTTAGCGCCATTTTTATGCACTGCTATTTGGCCGCGATAAATGCTCTTTAAGGAGCTTATGGTTTTAAGTGAGCTTTTTACATGCCTATAGGCACTTGACAGCTACAACACCCTAAGTTTTAACAAAGCATGCTGTTGTTGTTTATTTGTTTATTTTTGGCAGCTTTAACCTTCGCGGTCATTCGCTGCCCCAAAACAAAGCATGCGATAAAACCGTTTGGCATGGCATTGCCATCTGGTTTTCAAGCCTTTATCAAAACTTTCATAAAACCTTATTGAAAGCCAGTCGGCTTTTATTTCTACCCGGTTTTATGTCCGAGGCATAAAACCCTGTTAGAACCTATTAATTAGCTCTTGCTTGTTGGTTGCGGTGAATGCCCAAATAAAACTATAAGGCAATCAAGATGCTACAATAAAACTTGGTGGTGGCTAGTTGGTTTAAAAATGTTACTTGGGATCGCTTCTGTTTCGGTACATGAGCCATGACCGATGTTCCAAAGATGCGCAGGTGAGACCAATCCGGCTTCTTGCCAGACCAGACTTCCTTCGGAGTTTTCGCGTGTCCCTTCGTCGGTGACCGGTTCAGCAGGTACACCGCTGTGGATGCTGCCTCTGCCCAGAACCGCTTCGGTAGGTTCGCTTCAAAGAGCATGGACCTGGAGCGCTCGATGATGGATCTGTTGACTCGCTCGGCCATCCCGTTTTGCTCGGGCGTATAGTCAACCGTCGTTTGATGCCGAATCCCATTCGTCTTCAGATAATCCTGGAACATGCGGTTAATGCACTCCTTACCGTTGTCCGTTCGGATTGTCTTCAGTTTGCGTCCAGTTTGCCTCTCGACCAGACAGTGGTATTCCCGAAACACGGCCAGGACTTCTTCTGCTGACTTGGTCTTCAGGAGGTAGAAGTGGATGCGCCGCGACTTGTCATCAATGAAGGTGATGTAATATCGCTTGCCTCCCATCGACGTCTCCTCCACGGGTCCGCAGATGTCGGAATGGACCAATTCCAACAGCTCTTCAGCTCGAGACCCGGCCTTCCCGAACGGTAGTCTCGTCTGCTTCCCGAGGGCACATACCTTGCAATCGCCGATGCCGTCGTCGCTGAACTTGATGCCGGTTACCAAACCATTCTTGAGCTGCTTCAGTCCGTGCACGTTTAGATGGCCCATCCGTTTGTGCCACAGCTCCGCTTGTCCAGATTCTCGACTCGCTATCGCTCGAGATTGCTTCTCAGCGTCGAATCGGAAGAGATTGTTCACCCTGGTTCCGGTTGCGAACACATCTCCATCCGGGTTCACTTGGCAGCCACGCTTGTCGAAGATCACCGTGTTTTTTTTTTTTTAATTTTTATTTAATCCAGATGACGTAAGGTAAACCTTTTAAATTGCCATCCAACGCAAATATACATTATAAATCACAAGTTCAGTCAAGTACTATACTAAGATTAACAAATTACAAACTATTAAAGTGTTCTAAACAGCCTTTCTTAAATGTTGCTTCACATCTTTCGAATTTCAAAGCAGTTGGTAAGCTATTCCAGTTAACTATGCCTCTAACAAAAAATGAATTTCCATACGCTGCTGAACGATTTAACGGTATGATGAAGTTTCCTGATCTGCGTCCCTGGAACGGTGTCATCTTCTCGTACAGGTAGTCGGGGTCTCTTCCGTAAATCACCTTAAACAGCGTCAAACAGCATCTCAGCTTGTAGAAATGTTCAAAACGGCATCCAATGAGATTTGGTTGGAGATGAGAAACGTGAGCTCTTGATCCCAGATTGTAGATGTATCGTACACAGCAATTTAATGCAACTCTTAAACGATTTGATGCGGCGGCAGACAAATTCTTATAAACAACATTAGCATACAAAAAGTGTGGTAAAATCAAGGACTTGAACAGCAACAACTTCGTAGCAACGGAAAACTGTGCAGTGCAAACTCGCAGCGAGCGCAAACAGGCATAAACTTTCGAACACACACTTGATGCCATTTTATCCCAAACGAAATTTTCTTGTAAAACAACGCCAAGATCATTTACATGGCAAACAAACTCGATTTGCTGGCCGTTTATGGTGATAGGAGGTACTGTTGCATTAAAAGCTCTTCCAAGCTTCATTACTATTGCTTGGGATTTGACTGGATTGATGAGGAGAGTGTTGCGATTACACCATTCCACAATACGGCAGACATCTTCGTTGATACGATGAATGATTTCGTCAGTTGAAACATTGGGATCAAAACAGTAAAGCTGCACATCATCCGCAAACATGTGGACTAAACAATGGCGTAAAACATTCGGCAAGTCGTTGATGTACATCGAAAACAACAGAGGCCCAACCACTGATCCTTGGGGCACGCCAGAAGTAATCAATACTTCCTCCGAAACGAGTCCATTGAAAAACACTGCCTGAGTACGACCTGTTAAATAACTATGCACTAAATTAACCGCCGAGCTTCCAAAACCAAACTTATCTCTCAGCTTTTTCAGCAATCTGGAATGTGAGATACTGTCAAAAGCCTTTGTAAAGTCTAAGAGTAACAAAACTGCAATGCCTTTTCTGTCGATTCCACGCATGATATCATCACAAACCTTTAATAATGCTGTTTTTGTGCTACGTTTAGATCTAAACCTTGACTGGTACTCCGATAACAACTTCAATTCATCTAGGTAACTGCTGATCTGTGATTTCATCAATTTTTCAAAAGCTTTAGATAAAGCACTCAGCAAACTAATCGGACGGAGATTAGTAAGACCACTCAAGTCAGGTTTCTTTTTCAATGGGATAACCTTGGCCTTTTTCCAAGCACTGGGGAACTGAGACGTTTCAAACATCAGGTTAAAGAAAAATGTAATTTCATTAGCAACAAGTGGAAAAATGCACTTCCAGAAACATATAGGTAGATCATCAAAACCAGTTGCATTAGAGCTGATACTAAACAAAGCATTTACAACTTCAACAACATCAACTTGCCGAAAAACAAAATCCGTGTCTAAATGGATCAACTGCGACATTAGTTGGAGTTGATGATCTTGTGCAGCAGCCAGCAAAATAGTCGTTGATATCGTTTGGCGACAGATCTTCTGATAGATCAGTTCTGCATTTTCCAACCCCAGCTGTCCGCAGCTTACGCCAAAACAGTTTCGTATAACCAGCATCACGCGAAAAGTACCTAGACCGCGCATCACGTATTAACTGGTTCGTTCTGTTGCGGAGAGTTTTGAAAGTATTATGCTTCGTAAGTTTATTAGCTTGGTCTGCGTGTTTCCAATCGTTGTATGCTAGATCTCTTTCGATAATAGATTTCCGGATCTCATCGTTGAACCACGGATTGTGTCGTCTAGTTCCACTAACAGTTCGAATAGGAAAGCACTTATCCCGGACCTGGTGCAGATGTTGATTCAGGAACGCTAAACAGTCATCAGGATCTCTCAATTCCTCAAAATGGGCCCAAGGAATTGCATTGATACACTCCGCCAGTAGATTTGCGTTAACACGATTGTAATCTCGAAACGATGAGGTTGGCTGTTCATTTCGTGTTATCGCAATGTCGTATGAACCAAAAAGCATATCGTGATTGGAAAGTCCTGGCACATCTATTTGACTAAAAGACAGCATTTTATCACGATTGCAAACAAGAAACAAATCCAAAAGTGTACAGCCGGATGTGAAGAAATGAGTTGGCTCCGTGCCCATTGAGGTTAAACAAAAAGTATCAAAAACTTCAACTAAGCGTTTCGTTGTTTCCCTTCTCAACTGTTTGACATACGGAAAGCTGGTTCGTGGTTAACTCCGGAATCAGCTGCACGTTGCGGACATCGAGGGCTGGGATTCCAAGGCAACAGCTTGCTTTCAGCTTCGCGTCCCCTGTGGCCACCACCTTCATGGCACCATTGTTGGCTGCCGTCACTATTCCGCTACCGTCTTGTAGATTCTCCAGCAGACCTCTGTCCTTCATCAGATGCGAGGTCGTTCCAGAGTCGAAATACCACTCGTCTTCTTCAGCTACGCCAATCGTGGACAGAACGGTGCTGAGGGCGCTCTGTCCTTTTACTCCTAGTCGATTCTTGCTCTGGCAGTCCTTGGCGATGTGCCCGAACTTGTGGCAAGACCGACACTTCGGTCCTTTCGACTGACCTGCCGCTTGTTTAGTGGGATACCGCATGTCCTTCGTTGCTAGGGCTACCGTGACTGGCGGTTCCTCGACCTCTTGTAGCAGTCTCGCCTTGATCACGTCCCCGTTGATCGGTAATCCGGAATTTGAGATCGCCATCACCATGGGCTTGTACTCCGGCGGCAATCCGACGAGAAGTAGAGCTCCAACCCACTCCTCGTCGACGTTGAAACCGATCCCTCGCAGCTGCATCGACGTCGTCACGATCCGGTTCACGTAGTCGGCCATCGTGCTGCAGTTCACAAGCTTCGTGTTGATGAGCTTGCACAGCAGACCAATCTTCTGCTCCGGTCCGAGATCTCCGAACGTCTTTTCCAGCACCGCCATGTTGCATGTATTCTTTTAAAGGGTAATGGGCCAGTACCCTTTTGAAGGGTTTTGCCCTCTTACCCTTTCAAAAGGGTGACGACGGGTTAAGTTGAAAAAAGGATAGAAAGTACCCTTTTAAGGGTTATTCTGATTTTGAGTATACTTTTTATTGCTTCTGGCATCCCTGTTCGGTATCTGTCACCCACTTTAACTTTTGGGGGGGGAGCGGGCGATTATCGGGCATCGCCAGTGCCAGTTAAGATTCTTAAGCCAAGACACACACCATAAAAATTTTGGTGTTTGTTTTGCACACGCACACCAACATCATTTGTGCTCGCCAACACGCACACTGCCTCAATTTTCATAACGCGTAAGCTGTCAAACACACTTGTTTGCTTTTTTCAATCGTGTTCGAAACAGTTGGTTGTTTGGTGTGTTTTTTTCGTTTATTCAAACGATTTGCAAAATTTAAGGTAAGTGATCATATTAATTATTCATTCAAGCCTTGATAGCTTCATTCCCCGGTAACAGAGTTTTTTTTTTATTTCTCCAGCCTGTGGAACAATCATCGGGGACGACTTTGCAGCTTCCTCCTCTGCCACCTCTTCCAAGCGGCACACCGCTTCCATTCCCGACGAGGAAAACGGCCACCGTAGCCAGACAAAGATGGAATCTGGTTCGAGGTGGTGCACTTCAACGTCGGAACAAGACCATGGGCGGCAACGCAGCACTTTCCTCAACCGGGCACGCGCACCACCGCCTCCAGGACACGTTCATCGAGGAGGATCCGGAGTGGGTGGTCGCCGGAAGGGGATGAGAAGCAGAGGTTAGGTCAGCGGGACGGGGTCAACAAGAATAACGTAAGACTTTATAAAGATTGTCTCCATTTTCAGGACTGCACCAGCAACAGTGGCGCCCCATCCGGATCGCGCTTCAGCAAGGGTTTCCGCCAAGGTGCGATTGAAAACAAACAGTAGACTGGGGCGAACTTTCACCAGGCGTTCCTGTGGAACAGCAACAGTCTTTCCCCCAGCAGCAGAACCAGCGTCCGACACGGCGTTCAAGTGCCTGGTCTTCATGGTGACCCAAAATCGTGCCAGCAACTTATGCTTACGAAGGCAACGTGGCCGACACAAACCAACAGCAGCCGGCAAGTCAACAGCTGCGCATTCCCACTCAGCAAGAGCTGCAGTTCCACACCCAGAGCATCATGCAAAACGCGCTGCTCTGCATAAAGCTGCAAGACCAGCGCATGATGCTGTTCGAACAGGCCGTCGAACCGGCCGGAGCTAACGTGGCCAGTTTGTCCAGTCCGTCTGCCCAAACATCCAGCGCAGTCTGTCGGTGCTGAGCCAAACGGTCGCCGGAGCGAAACAATTCTCTGCGCCGCCACCGCAGCAGGCGGTTGCCAACTCATTGTTCCCCGACGGATCTCCTACTCGCTGCAGCAGATACTGTATCTCTCGAAACCCCAGGGACGTCACGCCGCCAGGGCCGAGGTCGCTTCGGCAAAGGTTCCGTCAGCTGGAACCTCAACTGAAAATCGTTGAGCACTTTAAGCTGCGCATTTGTTCCTTTTTCTTGCTTCTTTTTTTCGATAGAGAATTGCCTTCTCGCACCCTGTTCCACTTCATCTGCAGGAAAGAACAATTTACTATTCAAAGTTCTCATTCTTTTTTTATCGATTTTTTGCTGCGTTTCGTCTCTCGAGCATTGACGACTTAAAGTTTCATCATTACTAAATAGTTATAAAAATGCAGAAATACCCTATTTAAAAAATACAAAGAAACAAAATATTAAAATCCACAGCCACAAATATACAATGGAACAAAAACACTAAAAACAATGATACTAATATTCTCAACTACAAACAATTTAAACAAAGATTAACAAAATAAACAAAAATACAACAAAAATTATACAGGAATACATAAAATATATAAACACAAAAATACAATAAATAGTCAAATACAAAAAAAAAATAAAAAAAAAACTAAAATACAAAAACTAAAAAACACAAAAAAACAAAACTATAAAAATACAAAAACACAAAAATACACAACTACAAAAACACAAGAAAACAAAAATACAAAAAAATCAAAACTACAAAAATACAAAAAACACAAAAAAAAACAAAAATTAAAAAAAAACAAAAATAGAAAAACAGAAATTCAAAAATACATGAATACAAAAATAAAAAGAAAATTAAGGGTCAACTACGAGCGAACATTTTTTGCACTTTTTGTAAACTAAATTTAAGTGATATTATCTAATTTCAACTCCTTTTTACTAAATTTAACAAATTTCAACTACATTTTACTGTATCTTTATTTAACTTGATTGAAATGCATTTAACTAATTTTATCTCAGTTTAGCTTAATTTAACTAAACTTTACTAAATTTAGCTGGTCTTAGCTAAATTTCAATTAATTTAATGTGATTTACCAAAATTCAACTGATCTTAATAGAGTTTCACTAATTTAACCAAATATAACCATATTTAACTTTATTTGACTTAATTTAAAATTCTCCAAATTTTACTAAAGTTTACTTAGTTTTGGGACCATCCATAAACAACGTGAACACTTTTTTTGGGAATCTGTTAACCCCCTCCCCCTCTCCTAAACAATTGTCCATACAAAAAAAGGATGGTCCCTTTACTGAATTTAACTTATTTTAGTTAAATTTAAGTAATTCTAACTATTCTTAGTGATATAACTAAATTTAGTTGAATTTAAGTGATTCTAACTAAATTTAATCATATTTAACTAAATTTAATTGAATTATACTAAATTTAATTGAATTGAACCAAATTTAACTAAATTAAACTGATACCAACTAAGATTTTTTTTACGAAATATGTCTTAATTTAACTAAATTTAACTACATTTTACTAAATTAAGTAAAATTTACAAAATTTATCAATATTTAACAAATTTCAACTAATATTGACTTGATTTAATATAATTTAACTATATAAAACTATACTTAACAAACCCTATTTAACTTTATTAAACTTCATTTAAGTTAATTTAGCTAAATTTAACTTAATTTATCTAAATTTAACTAAGTTTAACTGAATTCAACCAAATGTTAAGTTAACTGATTCTAAATTCTAAATTTAACTGAAATAAACTAAATTTAAATAAATTTAACTAAATGTAACTGATATTCACTATGTTTAGCTAAATTTTAAAAGATTTAACATAATTTTACTAAATTTTACTTTGTTTAACTTAATTTGTTAGATTATATTAGACTAGGTTTAACTTAATTTAACAACTCTTTGTAACTAAACTAACATTAGTTTAATATAACTGAACTTAACTAAAATTAACTAAATTTAAGCAAAATTAACAAAACTTAGCTAAAGTTAACTGAGTTTAACTTATTTTAACTGAATTGAACTAAATTTACCTAAATATAACTAAATTTACTTATTGTAATTAAATTAAACTAAGTTTTACTTTATTCAAATTCAACGTAATTTAACTAAATTTAACTACATTAAAAAAAATATTACATTTAACTGAATTTAGCTTCTTTAATTGATCTTAACTAAAAGAAAATTTATTTTATTTACCAAAATTCAACTGATCTAAAATTATTTTAACTATATTCAACTAAATTAGACTAAATTGAAATATTTTTACTAGATTTTATTAATTTCAAATAAATTTAACTAAATTGAAATCAATTTGAATCAATTTAACTTAATTTGACAAAATATAAATAAATTAAACCAAATTTAAGATGATTTTTTCAAATTTATACAAATTTAACGAAATTTGATCAAATTTAACAAAATGTAATCAAATTTTCTAAGTTTGTAGAAATTTAATCAAATTTACCTAAATTAAACGAAATTTCAATCAAATTTTCTAAATTAAGCTCAATTAATTTAATGTAATAGATTTAATTAAATTATACTTAATTAAACAGAATGGAGCTAAACTGAACTAAATTTATCTAATATCAACTAAGTTTTCTAACGACATTTGTCTTAATTTAACTACATTTTACTAAATTTAGCCAAATTTAACAAAATTTATCTAAATTTATCAATGTTTTACTTATATTAACTTCATTTAACTTAATTTAATTATATTAAACTATACTTAGCAAACCCTATTTAACTTTATTTAACTTAATTTAGTTTACCTGAATTTAAATAAATTTAAAGTTACTAAATTTAACAGAGTTAAACTAAATCGAACTAAAATAAACTTAACTTAAATAAATTAAGCTAAATGTAACTGATATTAACTAAGTTTAGCTAAATTTTAATAGATTTAATTTAATTTAGCCATATTTTACTGAATTTATCTAAATTAATCTTAGTTAAGCTGAATTTAACATATTTTAACTGATCTTAACTAAAATCAATTTAATTGAATGAACCAAAATTTAACTAAAATTATCAATTGAATTAATTTTAACTAAATTTAATTTAATTTAACTATGTTTAACTAAATTTTACAAAATTTAACTTTATGTAACTAAATTTAGACAAATTAAACAAACTTACCAAAAAATTTCTTAGTTTAACTGAATTTTACTAAAATTAGTTTACTTTAACTGAACTTATCTAAAATTAACTTAATTTAACCTAAATTTACAAAACTTAGATAAAATTCACTGAATTTAACTAAATTTAATAGAATTTAATTAAATTTAATTAAATTAAATTCAACTGAATTAAATTAAATTTAACTAAATTTACTTATTGTAATTAAATTCAACAAAATTTTACATTATTTAACTAAATAAATTTAAATTCAACGTAATTTTTCTAAATTTCAGTACATTCAACAAAATTTAGTTCGTTTTAACTGAATTTTACTAATTAAATTGATCTTAACAAAAATTAAATTAATTTAACATACCAAAATTTAACTGATCTCAACTTAATTTAACTATATTTAACTAAATATGACTAAACTAAACTATTTTTCACTAGATTTGATTAATTTCAAGTATATTTAACTGAATTGAAATAACTTTGAATCAATTTAGCTTTATTTAACTGAATTAAGTTAATTAAATAAAACTAAATTTGACAAAATTAAAAAAAACCAAATTTAATGAAATTTACCTAAATTTAACAACATTTTATTCAATTTTCAACAGTCTAACTAAAATTGTCTACATTCAACTTAATTAAACAAATTTACCAAAATCAAATTTGAAATTTGATCATTTGTTACTACATTCAACTCAATTAAACAAAAATAAAGTAAGTTAAACGAAATTAAACTATATTTGACTAATTTTAAACGAATCCTAACTAAATTCTAATAAATTTAACCAAATATTTTACTAAATTTAACTTATTTTAACTTTATTTTACTTATTTTAACTTCATTTTACTTAATTTAACTTCATTAAACTTAATTTAACTTGATTTAACTTAATTTAACTTAATTTAACTTAATTAAACTTAATTTAACTTAATTTAAATTAATTTAAATTAATTAAACTTAAATTAAATTAAACTTAATTTACTTAATTCAACAAAATTTAACTTAATTTAGCTTAATTAAACTTAATGTTACTTAATTTAACTTAATATAACTTAATTTAACTTAATTTGACTTAATTTATCTTAATTTAATTTAATTTAACTTGATTTAACCTAATTAAACTGGTTTTAACTTATTTTAACTTAATGCAGCTTAATATTTTCTTAATTTCACTTAATATAACTAATCTTGACTAAATTTTACTGATAAATAAATTATACTAAATTAAAATAAATTTTGATCAGTTTAACTAAATTAAACTTAATTTTGTTAACATAAATAAACTAAATTTTATTACATTCAACTAAATTCAACTTTATTTTAATCAATTAAACATAAGTTAACGAAATTAAACTAATTTGACTAAATTCAAATAAATTTAAATAAATTATTTTTTTTATTTAATTATTTTCATTAGATTCAAATTAATTCAGTTAACTACATTTAACTAAATTTTAATAAATTTAACTAAGTTTAATCAAATTTAACTAGATTTATCGAAAAAAAAATCAATTTAACATAATTTATTTAAATTAAACTGAAAAATACAACAAATTCATACAACAGCTTAAAATTAACTAAATTAATCTAACTTAATCAATCTTAACTTATTTAAATTTAACTGAATTCTAAGTTCAACTAAATTTAATAAAATTTAACTAGATTTTACTTAATTCATATCAATTTAACTCAACTAAACTTAATTAAACTAATTTAAACTGAATTAAACTAACTTAAACTGACTTGAACTAAATTAAACTAAACTTGACATTTAACTCAATTAATCTAAATTTACCTTAATTTGACCAAATTTACCTAATTTCAACTTAATTTTAATAATCACTACTAATTAAAAGTTTTTTAAACTATTTTGGTTAGTTTCGTAAAATAATTCCATCAAATTCAGTTATTTGAACCAACAGGACCAATTTAAATTATTTATACTTTTATTTATACAGGCTAGTTTAAAATAGGTTTAGTGGCTTTTATTGTAATTTTAAGATCTCTTTGAATAAACATTTTAATCTGTTTTGTTTTATTTTGTCACCCTATTTGTATTGATCACCCTAACCGCTCTGAACTGAATCCGGAAATACTAAAGAAGAAAAAGAAGAAGCGCCCCCAAAATGCGCCCGTTCCGCCATCGCTTTTTTGCCCGTTATCGTGGTCAAAATGTGCCCAGAAGCGTGCCACAGACGGGCGTAACAGCTCGGCCAAAATGCGTAACGCCCGCCTAAATGTTGCATTCTGGCACGCAATGGGCCACAACGAGGGGAAAAAGCGTGCTGAAAATCGGGCCCGCTTTCAGGCAAAACGTCCCCGCTTTTTGGACGTTTTCCGCCCATTTTTCTATGTGGGCAGTGAGTATTCAAAGTAAACATGATTTCGACTCGGTTGATCCGCGCGCTGAATGGCCGCAGCTATTTGCATTCGATTGCCGTTGTAAGTTCCGGTAGTTCCGGAATACGGTACGCCAGCAACAGGAACACAAACTTTAACCAGCTGTTTTCGCCGAAAAAGTCGCTGGTTCGATCAGTTGAGACCACCGAGAAACATCGATGTCAGAGAATTTCATCATCCAGTATCATAAATCTTCACGACAGCATTCAGCTGAAGAAGCGGCCCCGCCGTTTCCGACGGGAGGATGAAATCAGCAAGCTTGAGAAGGGTTATCTAACTGTGACGGCGTTTGCCACAGCCGGCGAGTACGATCTGGAGCGGCTACTGGCTGCGTTAAAGGACCAGAACCTGTACGAACCGAAGCAGTTCCTTTCCAGCGGGGACAACGACACCGATCCGGATGTATTGCACGTCACCGCCAAGTACAAGGTGGGTAACGAGTCCCGTGATCTGTACTTTTTCCGAGAGGGCACCGTGGTGCTGTGGAATTGCACCGACCTGGAAAACAGCAACATTCTTCGGTTTTTGAAGCAGTTTGAACAGGTGAGAGAAGCTGTCTTCTCTGAGCTTTAGAAAAAGTGAATTGAATTGATTTATTTCGTAGGATTCTTACGACGAGTCAACCGTTTTGGAAGAAAGTGAATCTATGCTGTACAACACTAGCGATAGCGTGGCTCGGTTGAAGAACAATAGCTTTTACGTTTCCAAGGCGGACGACACCGGTCTGGAGAAGTATACGTTTTCCAACGCGATGTCATTGTCGGTAAAGCTGGGAATCTGGGAGGCGTCACTGGAACGCTACATCGAATCGATGGCTTTTGTTACGGACGATTTGAAAAAGGGTAACAGCATTAAAATATCGCGCCCGGAAATGCTTCGCAAGACTGGAGAACTCTTCGCGTTGCGTCACTTGATTAATCTTAGCTCAGATTTGCTGGACGTACCGGATTTTTACTGGGATCGTGAACAACTGGAGCACCTTTACCAACAGACGAGTTCATATTTCAGCATCAATCGACGCACAAGAGTTATGAACGAAAAGCTTAATCATTGCGTCGAACTGGCAGACCTGATAAGTTCAAATCTTAACGACGATCACCACGTTCGATTGGAATGGATGATAATTATTCTTATCATGGTTGAGGTTGGGTTTGAGATATTGCACTATGCAGATAAATTTCTTTAATCTAAAGCTGAAAGAAATGCAATTAAAATTTTATTAATGCGTTAGCCAAAAAATTGTTTTCCCCTTTTCTCGGCTCTATTGCATTAGAGAAGATCACTGATTAATTTCAATTTCAACATCCGACCACATAATCTCACTGTCCTCGATGTCGTTTTGCACGCTCTGTGGAATTTCAATCATCTCCAGTGGATTATCCTGCTCACAACCCTCCTCCGCCATCGAGGTGTCCAGATAGGAAGTGTTGACGATGCCGCTTGTTCCGCTGCTAGACTGGCCCATAGCCAGCAGGCCGGCCATGGCGCAACGGTTTGTGGGGTCCAGGCTGGGGAGGAAATACACATCGATCAATATCCAAAAGCCCATTTGAGCGAAAAAAAAAAAACGCATTTAGACAACTTACTTGAGAGCAATCGTGTAATGCTCCAGCGCTCCAGAATGGTCCTTGTCATGGCTAAGTAAATCGCCCAGCATGGCGTGCAGTTTACAGTTTTGCGTGAGCAGCGTGTGCTTTTTCAGCAGCTTCATGCAGTTTGTAACGTCGTTTTCCTGCTGGTACAAATCAGCTAGCAGATAAACCGCGGGAAGATAATTTTCGTTGATCTCCAACGCCTTCTGGAACAAGGTTTTGGCTTTGGCCCTCGTGCTGTCATCTTTCAGATAGGTTCGGCCTAGGAGCTGAGGGAAACGTCTCTGATAAATTTTGATGTTTACGTATTCCTGGCACAAACTTACCACCAGCAGCCGTGGAGTCTCTCCGATTGATTTCAGCGCCTTCATTGCCTGGGCTTGAGCCTCCCGCAGTCGGTTCATGTTGATGTACGTGTCGACAAGACAGCGGTGAACCTCGTAGCGGTAGGGTGCGAATTGCTGCGCGAACCGAAGATGGGCGATAGCTTCGCTCGGTTTCTTCAACTGGAGTAAAATTTCCGCCTTCAGAATCAGTGCTTCAGCATTTTTAGGATTTAGGAAGCAAGCCTTCTGCACAAAGTAAACGGCTTTATCGTACTTGGCCGTTGAGTACAGATATTGCGCCATCACGAACCACATTTCTGACGAGTATTCGTAAGGAAAGGTCGATGTTGGTGCGATCATCTTCTCCAAGTCGTTGATCTTTTTCTTTTTAGCCATCAAAATGGCCAGAATTTGTATTCCGTTTTTCATGTGAGGATACAAGTTATGGGCTCGCTTCAAGTAGGAATAAGCATTTTCGTACTCTCCATTGTGGTAGTAACATTCGCCAATAGTTACTAAAAGCTGGTGATAATTCGACAGCGCAGTTTTGGACTCGAGTCCACTAAGAGTTTGGATCGCTTCCGAATACTTTCTGCCCTGTATGTGGGCGTGGGCCTTAATCCAGTTGGGCAGCCAGTCACTGCACTGAGCTTCGAGAGTTGTGTTGAGAACCAAAGTGTTAACCTCGATTCCGTTCGTTCCAAGAGCTAACAAACCTAGGGTTAAAAAAACAGAAGGTACGCAAAAAAGAGTACAAGTTGTCTTAAGTGTTCACTGAGCTAGTTTTTAATACGAAACATACCTTCAATGGCCTCAAACGCCAGTGGGCAGTCCTTCAACACCTCTTTGTACGTGCCAATTGCGCTGCGTTCGTGGCCATGTCCGTGATAAAGACGACTCAACAGCATGGAGATTTTGGGGGCCGCCGTGCGCTGCTTAATCGTGAGTGACTGCAGCATAACGATCGCATCCCGGAACCGCTTGATCTCTATCAAACACTTGGCAGTTTTGAATTTGATCTCAACTTCGGAGAAAATGTCCGACGGAGTCTCCGATACCTTGCTGGCTGGAGACTTTGTTTTCGGCAACATCCGCTTAGCCTGCAAGGCCTGTCTATAGACGCCCTCGGCCTCGCGGAACTCGGACATATGGAATAGCGATTCCGCATAATAGACGAGCGTGTTGAAATGTTGCTGTTGAGTCAAAATTGACCGATTGTTTTCAAAGACTGCCAATATCAAATTGGACTGGAAAAATGTTTAAACAGTAAATTTATTTAGAAACAATCAAATTTTGTTGCACTTACGAGTGTCTTGGAGTTCGAATATAGTTCGTAGTCAAACAGAGTTTTAAGCTGATCAAACAATGTACCCATGACGAATATTACTTCAAATTATTTTCACTTTTACACAAAAAAGTAAATATTCTTATAAATTTTCCGATTTATTGCAAGAAATAATCAAAACAGTTTACGTTTGAAAAGTTTACCCTCTTCATCGAACTGTGAATGGGATATCAAAGTAAAAAAGAGCTGTTTGGCATCAAGTTGTCAAATTTATCTGCATTTTTAATGCCGAAAGATCTGTACGTGTCTGTAAACTGTAAACTTCCCACATAGAAAAATGGGCGGAAAAAGGCCAAAAAGCGGGGACGTTTTGCCTGAAAGCGGGCCCGATTTTCAGCACGCTTTTTCCCCTCGTTGTGGCCCATTGCGTGCCAGAATGCAACATTTAGGCGGGCGTTATGCATTTTGGCCGCTGTGTTACGCCCGTCTGTGGCACGCTTTTGGGCCCGTTTTGACCACGATAACGGGCCTAGAAACGGGGGACCGACGTGCCGGAAACCGGGGGGTTTCTCCTTCCTGTTTACTTCGGATTTCAAGTTAGGGTGTTTAATTAAATTAGGGTGACAAATAAAAACAACAGATTTTTTTTATTCAAAAAAATATTGAATTAACAACAAAACTTAAACTAACTTAACCTAACTAGCACAAAAATTATATGTTGGGTTAGTATGTTAACAGGACTTTAAATTGATTTTATTGGTAATTTGGTCAAATTTAGTTAGATTTAGTTAAGTTAAGATAAATTTAGTCAAAATCAGAAAAATTCCGTAAAAATCAGAAAACTTTAATTAAATATAGTTAAAAATAGTTAAATAATGTAAAATTAAGTTAAATTAATTAAAATTTCATTAAATTTAGTTGAATCTAGTTATATTTAGTTAAAATAAGTATAATTTAGTTGGATTAAGTAAAATTTAATCAAGTTTCGTAAAATTTCGCTTCATTTATTTAAATTTAGTTAACTTTGGCTAACTTGAGTTAAATCAAGTTAAAATTAGTTTCTTTAAGTTTAATTGACTTAAATTGGGTTATATATGGTTAAATTAAGTTAAACTTAGTTTATTTTAGTTCGATTCAGTAAATTTTAATTAAATTTAGTCAAATTAAGTTAAGTAAGATTGAATTAAATTAAATCAAATTTAGTAAGATTTAACAAAACTTAGTTGAATTTAGTTACATTTCGCTTTCAATTTAGTTAACTTTGGCTAAATTAAGTTATATTTCGATAAAATTAGTTAAATTAAGATAAATTGACTTAAATTGAGTTATCTTTAGTAAAATTTACCTAATTTAGTTAAATTTGTTACAATTTTGGTAAATTTAATTAAATTTGTTAAAATTTAGTTGATTTTAGTTAGATTTAGTAAAATTTAGTAAAATTTAATTAAATTTGGTAAAATTTGGCTAAATTTAGTAAAATTTGGTTAAGTTTTGTTAAATTTAGTTTGATTTTGTTTGATTTAATTAAATTAAGTAAAATTTAGTTAAATGAAGTCCAATTTATTTAAATTTAAAATTTGGTTAAATTTAGTAAAAATTTGTTAAATGTAGTTAAATTTAGTTGAATTTGATAAAATTTAGTAAAATTTGGTTTAATTTAGTTAAATTTAGTTTAATTAAGTTAAATTTAGTTATATTTAGTTGAATTAAGTTTAATATAGTTTAATTTTGTTAAGTTAAGTTAAATTTAGTTAAATTAAGTCAAATTTAGTTAAATTAAGTTAAATTTAGTTAAATTGAGTTATATTCAGATACATTCAGTAAAATTTAGTTATTTTTAGTTAAACTTAGTTAAATTAAGTTAAATTTAAATGCTAAATTATGTTTAATTTACCTTAATTTGGTTAAATTGTATTAAACTAAGTTAACTTAAGTTTGGATAAATTCAGTAAAATTTGGCTAAATTAAGTTGAATTTTGCTAAATTAAGTAAAATTACATAAAATTTGTTGAATTTATTTAAATTTTGTTAAACATGAAGTAAAATTTGATTAAATATGGCGGAATTTTTATAAATTACTTGAATTTGGCTAAATTTAGTTAAATTACATTAAATTAGGTAAACTTAGAAACTTGTATTGAGTGAAAATTAGTAAATCTTTGTTCAATTTTGTTGAATTCAGTTAAGTTTAATTATTTTTAATAAGCTTTGTTAAATTTAGTAAAATTAAGTAAAATGGAGTTAAATTAAGTTAAATTGTATTAAATAGCATAGCATAGCATTGGTGTCTACCCGTAGCAGCTACTTCGTTATTGACAGCTAAGTTAAATTGGATTAAATTAAGATAAACTAAGTTAAAATTGGTAGAATCAAGTAAAATAAAGTCAAATTTAGTTAAATTATGTTATATTTAGCAAGATTAAGTTAAATTTTGTAGAATTCAAGTCAACTAAATTAAATTAAGGTAAACTTAGTTAAATAAAGTTAAATTTAGTTCAAAAATGTTAAGTTTAGCTAAATTTCGCAAAATTTAGTTTAATTTGGCTACATTCAGTTGAATTAAATATTATTGAGTTACGCATAATTTAGTAAAGTTTGACTAAATAAAGTAGTGTTAAGCATAATTAGCTGAATTCACTAAAAAATATTTAAATTGAGTTAATTTTACTTAAATTTGGCTAAATTCAGACAAAATTAGCAAAATACAGTTTAATTACTTTTAGTTAAATTAAGTTTAATTAACTGAAATTAAGTTATTTTTTTTATTTAGCTAAATTTTGGTAAAATTTTGTTGAATTTTGCTAATTTTAGCTAAATTTGGCTAAATTAAGTTAAATTGTGTTAATTGTCTTGGTTAAGTTTATTATTTTGACTAGTTAAATTTGACTAAAATTAGTTAAGCTTGGTTAATTTTTGGTTAATTCTGTTGAATTCAGATCAGTTTAATACATTTTATTAAACTTCACAAAATTGAGACAATTTTGTAATTTTGTATTTTTATATTTTTGTATTTTTGTATTTGCTGGTGTTTTTGTATTTTTGTATTTTTTTGTGTATTTTTGTATTATTTTAGTAGTTTTATACTACTTCTGATTTTTATTATTTATTTTGTTTGTAGTTTGGTGTTTCTGTATCTTTGTATTTTAGTATTTTTGTGCTTCGTATTGAGCATTTTTGTTTTCTTTATTCTAGTATTTTTATATTTTGCCTTGTATTGTATTTTTGTTTTTGGATATTTATGCAAATTTAGGCTTCTCTATAAAGTGCAGGCCAAGGATTGATACCTAAGAGCATGCAATGGCACTGACCTTGTTGCGTGCTCTTCGGTTGACGTCCACGTAAGAAACACCCTGGAAGGAGCGTAACTAACTACATCCGTAGTTCTGTTAGATCATCCGAATTATCTTGATCAGAACAGTATAGCTCTGGTTCCTTGCGAGTGTCCTATTTTCTTACCTCCACGTTGGCTTGGTTTTCATGATGACCTAGCTGGTGGCCTGTGGAAACGGATCGTAAACCTTTGACCACCGCGGGTCAGAGTCGAGACGGCTAAAAGAAAGGGCGCAACAATGTAGGAAAGGGAAGTAATTTGTGATTGTAGACGGTATTGTTTTGATTCGCAGTATGTTGAGTCAACTGCTGTGGATGTACCTGAAACATCGCACAACGGGGTTTCTCTTCTTTCCGTTTTTATCTACCATTAGAGAGCCTGGAGCTTGTTAGAGAACGGACGTCTCAGGCCTGAAGTGCCAATCGAGGCGCGGAAGCTGTCAAGCGGAGGTGCCTATCGAGCAAAATCCTTTGTCTTTTGCTCGATTGGTACCTCCGTTTGAAAGTTCTCGTGCTTCGATTGGTGCTTTTGGTTTGAGGTGTCCGTCCTCTAACAGGCTCCAGGCTCTCTATCTACCATCTATATTCTGTTTATTTTGTTTCACTGATTCTCTAACACGCCTTCTGTTTATTATCGTCCATTTGTTTTCGATTTTATTTTCTTGATTCTCTTATTTCTCAACACTTTTCCACTCTATTTACTAATTGATGCTGCTGTAACAAACTGTCTGTTTTACCTTAATTTGGTAGCGATGTCAATTTTGTTTATCTTTATTTATCTATTTGAATAATTTTTCATCTGCCCAATAAATTGCCCTTATACAATCTAAGCTTGTTTGTTGCCTCTATTTATTAACTATTGTTAATTTCTTTATCTACTTCATTAATTACTATCTTTCTTTTACTATTGATTCTTCAATAATATATTTCTTTCACTGTCCATTGTTTTCAATCTTCACCCTTTTCTTTAAAACAAGTGAGGTTTGAGCCCTTACTCAATTTTTGGAATGATCAAAGAATCAACAGAAATATTACTATTGTACTTTTGAAAAACTTTTATAAAATGCTTAGGACCAAAAATTGTAACAAAACACCGCGACAAAAGAAATAGCAACATATAAACACGACTCAACACTAGGAATGATTTCAGGAGAAAACAATACACAGTAAAATAACAACTAGTTTTTGAATTCAAACTAAATATAAAACAGTGTTAGCTTTAATGAAAGTTGATAGGCACACTTTAAATGGTTAGGCGCTTATACTTACATCAAACCCTACGTAATGTACCACCCCCGGCCGAGTTAAAATGCGTAACCGGAAAAGAAGGTGTGTACGCCTGGCACGAACACTCAAAGCGTGTTCTAGCGTGTTGCTCGTACTGACTCAGAGCAAGGATGAGATGTAGGTGTAAGGGCAGTGCGTGTTCGTCGGGAACCTAGTGCATAAGATCGGTCAAGGCCCGTTCTTACACTGAAAATTGCGAATTGCGAATTGCGAAATTTAGGCTGCTCTATAAAGTGTGGGAGAATTGAATTAACTTAAAAAAAGAAGCAAATAAAAGAAACAAAAATGTGTAGCACTTAAGCAAATCAATGCTGGTCAGTTGAGGTTCCAGGTGACAGAACCCTTGCCGAACAGACCCCGGCTTGTGACGTCCCTAGGGTTTGCTTAAGACGCAGCATCTGCTGCAGTGAATTGGGCAGCTCGGCCGCGGTTGATCCGTCGGGGAACATTGAGTTGACAGTCAACGGCCCCAAGAATTTGTTTGCTTCGGCGTCCTGGACGAACTGCTGGACGGGCGGATTGGGCCGGAGCGCAGTGGCTGGTATTTCAGCTTATTGCGCAACAGCACGTTCTGTATAATGTTCTGGGTGTGGAACTGCAGCCCTTGCTGGGACGGAATGCCCGGGGACCATGGGCCACCATGTCGAACAGGCTCTTAAACATTCTTCTGGACGCTGGTTCTGCTACGGGGGGAAGCCGAAGGCATCGTTGTTCGATAGGAACGCTTGTTCGCCCCGGTCAACTTTTATCGCCACCACGGCGGAACCACTTGCTGAAGCACGATCCGGGTTGGGCGTAGTTTGGTCAGGGCCACGGTGACTATTTTGGCCGTCGGGGATGCCAGCGGTGCGACGCTTGAAAGAGGTGGCGGGAGAGGAAGCTGCTTAGTCGTCCCCGGTGGCTGTTCCAGAGGCTGTAGAAATCAACAAACCTGTTGCCGGGAAATAAAACTTCCATGAGAATGTGTTATTTGATTAATTAAAACTATAGTTTACCTTGAATTTCATGTATTTTTCGAAATAATCGAAAACGAAAAAGCAACAACCATGGCAACTTTCTTTCACTGAAATTCAGTAAAAATTTACTGAAATCTGCACTACTGAATCTTCAGCAAGTTTTTCAGTAAATAGTAAATTGCTGAAACTTCAGTTTTCTGAAACCAATCAGGATGACAGATGGTAAACTGGATTTTCAGTAAGTTTGAAAATGTCAAAATGACGTAAGAAATGCTGAATTTTCAGCAATCGAAGATCTGTCAAACTGAACTGAAATTTCAGTAAATAAAGACTTGTCAAATAAAACTGAATTTTCAGTAATTGATAAGCTGTCAAATTGAACTGAATTTTCAGTAAGCCCGAATTGTCAGACAATACTGAATTTTCAGTAATTCTTAACTGTCAAACTGAACTGTGTCTTCAGCTAATCCGGTTCCCGGTACTTCAGTGAATCCCGGATAATGGCAAATTACGGAATTCGGAGCAAGTCCAGCTTTTTTTCGCTGGCTACTTTTTCGTTTTCGCGTGGAAGAAAAGTGAAAAAAAGAGAAATGGTCAGCCAGTTCTACAAAAGATCGCGTAACAGATAGTCCTAAGAACAATAAAAATGCCTTTTTTTATTACTATATACGATTTCCAAACACAAAAAAAACAACAGGAATCCACTTCCGGCCGCAGCGAAACTGAGAACCGATTTTGTTCGGACGTGGATCAAAACTCGACTTCCAACGGCTAGCTTCGAGAACAAACTAAAATGGCAACCAAATAGACTGGCAGAGCAAATGTCAGAAACATAAATAGACTGACAGGAATGTTACTGATTTTCAGTAAATTTGATACGGTTTACTGATTTTCAGTAATTTCAAAAGAAGAATGCTGAATTTCAGTAAAAATAGGATTACTGAAAATTTTCAGTAAACTTATTTACTGAAAACGAACATCAGAATTTGGTGTGCAGCCAACAGAATTGAACACGTTTGACAAAAGCAATCACTTTTTTTTTACAGTTTGCGCGTTACGAAAGCTGAGGCAATGTGCGTGCTGACTAGCGCAAATTATGTTGGTGTGAGTGTGCAACATAAAAATGGAATTTTTTTAAGGTGCGTGTCTTGGTTAAGCGTCTTAACTGGCCCTGGCGAAGCCCGACAATCGCCCGCTGCCCCCCCAAACGTTAGAGTGGGTTGTAGAAGCACGTTCAAAATCACTCAGTTTTCGTCAAAACCTAACCTACTCATAAATGAGTAAAGGGGCCATCTGTCAGATTTGACTAAATTAACGCAGAAAAATAAGGCATAGAGCTATCTAAGCCCGATCTCACACACACTAGCACACCATTTGTTTTGCTGGCTGGTACAAAATTTAACCTCACTTTTTTTCGTGTACGTACACGCAATACATGCGCACGTAGATAACTCTATAGAGTTATCTAAGCCCGAGCTCACGCACACTAGCACGCCATTTGTTTTGCTGGCCGGTACAAAATTTTACCTCACTTTTTTTCGTGTACGTACACGCAATACATGCGCACGTAGATAACTCTATATTTGAATCAACAAAACGTTTTGTTGATTTGAAAATCAAGATTTTTGTTGAATCAACGCTAAACGTCAAAGCTACTTTTTCAAAACAACAAAAGATTTTTGTGGAATCGAAAAAATCAAGGTTTGTTTCAACGCAAAATCGGCGTTGATTATATTCAACAAAATTTTTGTTGAATCAAACCTCGTGCAGTCTGATTCTACAAAATATTTTTCTGCGTGTGATTCAGGTGTGAAAGTAACAATTCGAGTGGTAGAAATTACAGTTCTCTTACAAGCGATACGAGCTGCCAAATCTGCAACATGGAGTTAAACTTTCTGTGAAGTTCCTGTGAAGTGTTCCATGGCACTTCGAAAAGTTTAACTCCATGTTGCACGCACACACTCTCACTTTTAATTTCGCGATACGCACTTCGGAAGGGACCGGTCAAGAAAAAAAATCAAATGGGCAGCAGTGGCAGCGCAAGCAAGTCAGAGAGGGTGGAGAAAAGCCCCAAGAAACCGCTCTAGCCAACAAACTATTGCAAACTCGATTGCAAACCATTTCTAGAGTTTTTTTTTTTGAAAAGGTCCTGTCGTGATCGGGGACTTTCTTTTATAATAAAAACACAGATATTTTGCAACACGTCTTATTCCACACAAATTAACCACAAAACTGATTTGACAATCTTCATTCTCTCTTTTGCCGGTCGCACGCATCTCGTTGTTTTCTCGCTCGTTGTTCTCTCTCGCAGTTCGCTAGCGTCTGTCAGCTACCAATCTGTCAGCTAACAAGGCAATACTCATGAAGGTGCACACTTTTTGTTGCGCTCTAAACTCTTATTTATTAATAATTCAATCTTATAATAAACACTCATTTAATAATTTATTACAATGTGGGTCATTCCATCTGAAGCGGAACAGCATTTGAAAATTACCATCTCCGATTCTGCTCAAATTTGGCAGAGCTGTTGAGACTATCAAAACATGCAAAAATCCCGAATTTCATCCAAATCGGACCACCCCTTCCATTTTTGTACCCTCCCAAAAAATCGACCTTTTTGCGATTTTTGAGCGAAACCTCTATCTTCAAACGACGATAACTCAGGAACCACACATCTTAGAGGGTCGGTCTTAGACTCAATTTTGAAGGAAATCGGACGTAGAATCCATTTCCGTGATCAAAATTCAGATTAAAATATTTTTTTACCTGTATTGCGCAATTGAAAATTTTAAATGGCCGTATTTCAAAACAGCCCTATTTATTTTTTTAAATTTGACCATCGTATCCCCCGTCCAATTTTACATAAGAATCACTTATCGGTTGAAAGGAATATGTTTCATATTGAGTATTTGAGATTACCGAAATTAGCTACACTCGCCGCATGTGCTAGAAGCACTCAGTCGTGCTGATCAATAATTACTACCTGGTGTTCTGTAAGATGAATTATTATTATAATTTAATACGATTTTGAGATAATCAATACCTTGAACAATCTATTGGGTAATTTTGAATGCACTGTTTTTCCTGATCACAGTGTCATTGAACCATATTAAGTAAAATGTGAACTTTTAATATTTATTTGCAAAAAAATAAATATTTTTCTATTGTTTTCATGTTTTTCCTAATTCTTCATTCCTTCCCACTTAATCAAATTATTTCTTTTATTTGAAGCGAGAACAAATGTAGAGCTGGCTGTAGTAGATAAAATAATTCTAATGGGTTCTAGAACTTTTGCCATGTGCGGCAGGGCCGTGCACAGGATTTTTGAAAGGGGAGGGTTTTCTCGAATGGGCGCATGGGGTGCTTGTTTAGATTGCGAAAGGGCGCTAACAGTCAATCTTTAAACGCGTTAATTCGGAGTTTGAGCGAATTTGAGATTTTTGCGCAAATGAGAGTTTTGGCGTAAATCGGAAGAGGGATGGGCCGTTCACTTGTGGAGCGTAAAACGGGGTTTTAGTGAAGAAGTGTTGCAGTAATTGCTCAATACAAGTTTTTATAAGTTTTCTTTTTTTAATATTAAGAGTAGTTCTCTACGATTTCGCCATTTTTTTCACGAATTTTAACTTTTCATTTTTTTGATTTGGATGAAACTTTGCCACTCACCATGCATTCTCTACACAGAAAAAAATATGTAAATTTACACAGCATGTAATTACTGTTTCTTATGTAAACTCACTCAATGTAATGTTGAAATATGATGTAAAGAGTAAAAAGTCATGGAAATTGCTCCAATGTAAATCTAAATCTAATGTAAATCATGAATATAATGGAAACGTTGAGCATGGAAACTCAAATCTGATGAATTTCTACCCGTGTTCGGCTTCCTGTAAATTCCTATTCAATGTAAATCATATATCCAATGTATTTCTGCCAAACGTTAACTTCATAACTACCCGAACTAAAAAAAGTTATATTTGGTTCTCTTTCTATCGCTCTCATACTTCGCTGGCCCACTGCCTGAGCGTGAGCATCGGCCTGAACAAGTTGATGCTTTAGCCGCTCGTTTATAAAATGCGAAGATGGCTCAGTCGGCAGCAGGTAGCAGCAGTAACACCGAACATCCTACCCATCGTCCGTCCGTTCGATTCCAGTCCAGCGTTATTCCACTTGGCCGTCGACGAGAAAGCGTCCCCTACCTGTGAAACAACTTTTTAAAATCCGAATTTCCTTTTGCTGCCCGCTTCAATCATTTTAAAATAGAACATAGGCCACACCCTTTTCCTACTGCAATCCAAGTCGAGCTTCTCATTCCCATTGGCTAATTAGAATTTGTTGATTTGAACTAATGTAAATTCCAAAAGTAATGTAAATTTTCAAAACTAATGTAAATTTCCAATGAATCTAATGTAAATTTCCGATGTACCTAATGTAAATATACATCATTTATCATGATACCTTTTGGTACATGATAAATAATGTAAATTCACAGGAATATTATAATACTGTGTACATCCGTAGTGCTGTTTGTAAAAAACAGCATGGCTCTGGTTCCTTGCAAGTGTCCTATTTTCTTACCTCCACGTTGGCTTGGTTTAGTCATCATGATGACAAGGTGTAACCTAGCTGGTGGCCTGTGGTAACGACTCGTAAACCTTTGACCAGCGAGGGTCAGAGTAGAGACGGCTAGAAGAAAGGGCGCGTCAATGTGGGAAAGGGAAGTAATTTGTGATTGTAGACGGTATTGTTTTGATCCGCAGTATGTTGAGTCAACTGCTGTACCTGAAACATCGCTCAACGGGGTTTCTATTCTTTCCATTTCAGCTAACAGCTATCTTCTGTTTATTTTGTTTCACTGATTTTCTAAAACGGCTTCTTTTTACTATCCTCCATTTGATTTCGATTTTACTTATTTGATTCTCTTATTTCTCAACGCTTTTTCACTCTATTTTACCAATTGATGCTGCTGTAACAAACTGTCTGCTTTCCCTTAATTTGGCAGCGATGTAAATTTTGTTTATCATGTGCCTTTCCTTTATTTATCTATTTGAATAATTTCTCATCTTCCCTGTAAATTGCCCTTAATACAATCTAAGCTTGTTTGTTACCTCTTTTTATTAACTATTGTTAATTTGTTTATCTACTTCATAAATTACTATCTTTCTTTTACTATTGATTCTTTACATAGTATATTTCCTTCACTGTCCATTGTTTTGAAACTTCACCTTTTTCTTCAAACAAGTGAGGTTCGAGCCCTTACTCAATTTATGGAATGATTAAAGGATTAACACAAATATTACTATTGTACTTTTGAAAAACGTTTCTAAAATGCTTAGGACCAAAATATTGTAACAAAACACCGCGACTGAAGAAATAGCAACAGATAAACACGACTCAACAATAGGGAAGATTTCAGGAGAAAACAATACACAGTAAATAACAATTAGTTTTAGAATTCAAACTAAAAATATAACAGTTTTTGCTTTAATGAAAGTTGATGGCACACTATAAATGGTTAGGCGCTTACATCAAACCCTACGTAATGTACCACCCCCGGCCGAGTTAAAATGCGTAACCGAAAAAGAAGGTGTGCATGCCTGGCACAAACACTCAAAGCGTGTTCTAGCGTGCTGCTCGTACTGACTCAGAGCAAGGGTGAGATGTAGGTGTAAGGGCAGTGCGTGTTCGTCGGGAACCTAGTGCATAAGATCGGTCAAGGCCCGTTCTTACACTGAAAATTGCGAATTGCGAATTTTAGGGGACTAAAAAAGACATCTTCGGAGCTTTAGTGATGGTGCAAAATCTGGTTTAGGAGATATGATTTTTTTGAAGAATAAAAACGAACAAGTGGACAAAAAAGATTGAAGCAATTTTGTTAACAAAATGTACCGTTTTCAGTTTAAAGCTAATTTTAGGACATTTATTTTGGTTTCTTTTTATTTTAAAATAATACTTCTGGAATTTAAAGTACCCCTAAAAATACTTTTGATGAGCCAAGAAAATTTTGTACAATTTTCTCTCTGAAACTTTCAAATCGAGCAATTTGTTTCTGAGATACACAATCTCAAAGAAATCAAATCGATGAACTTGATTTTTTAAGTGTTAACCCTTTGCTGCCCAAATTATTTCGATTTTTTTATTTTTCCCTTGTCATTTTGAGCAACTTTTGTTCTACGAAAAACTTTAGTTCTCTTGTTTTATGCTGTTTTTGTTTCATGTTTAGTTTTTATATTTGCATTTATCTTGTTTAGTTGATATTTGTTTTTGGTAGTATTTGGCCTATTTTAGCACCTTAATTGTCAAGTTTTTTACAGCCAATTTTTCATTATTTTTTTGTATGTTTTTAATTTTTTTTACTGTAGAACAAACTATTATCATTTAAATTGTTAAAAAATGCTTAGATGTATAGTCTGAGACAATAGAAAAAAAGTACAGAAAATATTAGTGAAAAACACAGCCAAGAAAAACAACAATTTTTTAAAACATTGGTAAAGTCACATAAAACAAGTTCAACCCTAAAAAAAATCCATGTTTTAAGAGTTCTTCTTTCCAATGCTTTTTAAAGGTCGAAAACTGGTTAAAAAATTGATGATGATAATAACACCTCTCTCATAAACAAAATTTAAAAAATGATAAAATAATTAACATATTAAAAAAAATACTATCAACGCCTGAAAAGCACTATAGAAAAGATGAAAATATTTTGAAAATCAGATTTCACAGAAAGTTTCACAACACGTAAAAAAATAATCAAAAAAAGTTAAATTAAGCAACATAAAAATGATAAAAAGTTGTGATGAAATAAAAATGTTAAATAAAACAATTTGACTACCTTTTTGAAAATAAAATTTCACTAGAGGTGCCCTCATGACGAAATAAAAAAAATGAATAAAGTAGAGCAACATAAAAAAAGATCAAAGATATTTTAAAAATAGGATGTTAAAATCAAAACAAAATAAAATTATTTGACTATCGGCGCTCCTCAAGCTATAAAGACTGTTCAAAATTAGTCAAACAAAGTTTGCCAACCGGCGCAAAAAAACGGTTGTAGCTAGAACGCTAAACAGAATTTTTATTTTTTTTATGTTGCCGTACGCCAAACTTTGTTTGGCTCTTTAAAAACAGTCTGTATGTTGCTAGAGGGGTGTCGATAGTCAAACTTTTTTTGTTGTTGAATGTTTTAATTTAGTCATAATAGCGTTTCCAGTAAAATCTTATTTATAAATATTTTTATCATTTTAAAGCTGCTTAAGGGCGCCTCAATCCAAGTTGCCATATCAAGAATATGCCTTTAAAGTCGTAGGGGCGTCTTCAGTCATATTTTTACATTGAATATTCTCAATGTCATAAGGGCGCCTCAATCCAAGTTGCCATATCGAGAATATGCCTTTAAAGTCGTAGGGGCGTCTTCAGTCATATTTTTACCTTGAGAATATGTATTTAAAAAAATAATTCATAGGGGCGCTTCCAGTCAATCATTCATATCCAGAATTTGCATGATTTTTTTAAGTCGTAGGGGCGCCTCCAGTAAAATTTTTAATGTTGAGAATATGTTTAAAAAAATTAGATCGTTGTGGCGCCTTCAGTTAAATTTTCATATTGAGAATTTTCATAAAAATGTTTCATTCATAATCATAGGTCAAATTTTCACAATAAGAATTTGTATGATTTTTTTAAGTCATAAGAGCGCCTCCATTCATTTTTTCATGTCGAAAATTGGCCTGATTTTTTTAGGTCGTTAGGGCGTCTCCAGTCAAAAATTAATATTGAGAATTGGTATTGGAAAAAATAAATCTTAGGGGCGCATCCAGTTAAATTTTCATAATTTTCAAAAAAAAAAAATAAGTCGTAGGGGCGCCTCCAGTAAAATTTTCATAATAAAATTTGTATGATTTTTTAAGTCCTAAGAGCGCCTCCAGTCAAATTTTCATTCTAAAATTTGTATGTTTTTTTAAGTCGTAGGGGCGCCTCCAGTCAAATTTTTATATGGCATATTCGTATTGAAAAAAATAAAGTCTTAGGGGCGCCTCCAGTTCAATTTTCATAATTTTCATGAAAATGTTTTACTTATAGGGGCGCCTCCAGTCAAATTTTTCATATCGAGAATTTGCATGATTTTTTTAAGTCATAAGGGCGCCTCCAGTCAAATTTTCATAACAAAATTTGTATGATTTTTTTAAAGTCGTAGGGGCGCCTCTATTCAATTTTTCATATCGAGGATTTGCATGATTTTTTCAAGTTGTCGAGGCGCCTTCAGTCCAATTTTTATATTGCATATTCATATTGAAAACATAAGTCTTAGGGGCGCCTCCAGTTAAATTTTCATAAAAATGTTTTAGTCATTAGGGCGCCTCCAGTCAAATTTTCATAACAAAATTTGTATGATTTTTTTAAAGTCGTAGGGGCGCCTCCATTCAATTTTTCATATCGAGAATTTGCATGATTTTTTTAAGTCGTAGGGGCGCCTCCAGTCAAATTTTTATATTGCATATTCGTATTGAGATCGAGAATTTGCAGAATTTTCTTAAGTCATAAGGGCGCCTCCAGTCAAATTTTCATAACAAAATTTGTATGATTTTTTTAAAGTCGTAGGGGCGCCTCTATTCAATTTTTCATATCGAGGATTTGCATGATTTTTTCAAGTTGTCGAGGCGCCTTCAGTCCAATTTTTATATTGCATATTCATATTGAAAAAATAAGTCTTAGGGGCGCCTCCAGTTAAATTTTCATAAAAATGTTTTAGTCATTAGGGCGCCTCCAGTCAAATTTTCATAACAAAATTTGTATGATTTTTTTAAAGTCGTCGGGGCGCCTCTATTCAATTTTTCATATCGAGGATTTGCATGATTTTTTCAAGTTGTCGAGGCGCCTTCAGTCCAATTTTTATATTGCATATTCATATTGAAAAAATAAGTCTTAGGGGCGCCTCCAGTTAAATTTTCATAAAAATGTTTTAGTCATTAGGGCGCCTCCAGTCAAATTTTCATAACAAAATTTGTATGATTTTTTTAAAGTCGTAGGGGCGCCTCCATTCAATTTTTCATATCGAGAATTTGCATGATTTTTTTAAGTTATAAGGGCGCCTCCAGTCAAATTTTCATAACAAAATTTAAATGATTTTTTTTCAAATTCGTAGGGGTGCCTCCATTCAATTTTTCATATCGAGAATTTGCATGATTTTTTTAAGTCGTAGGGGCGCCTCCAGTCAAATTTTTGTATTGCATTTTCGTATTGAAAAAAATTAAGCCTTAAGGGCGCGTCCAGTAAAATTTTCATAATTTTCATAAAAATCTGGTAGTCATAGGGGCGCCTCCAGTCAAATTTTTCATATCGATTTGAAAAAAGAAATAAAATCTCTTTGGCATTTTAGCAACATAGCTAAAAAAACGGCCATTCGGGCCGAGGGGCGCATGGGGTGTAATTAACTTAATTTGCCAGGGGGTTAAACCCTAACCCCCCTTGTACACGGCCCTGATGTGCGGTAGCGAAATAGTGCCATTCAGCAAAATCCCCAAAATGTGATTTGAAAGATTGATCATATTAAAGCGATCTTTTATATTGTGAGCCAGTTTCATCTGAATAACTGATGTTTTTTTCAATTCTGGTACATTTAATTTCAAAAACAAAACCATATACTTCTGATACATGTGGACAGCACCTGTATCGCCTTCCAAGATTTCGAAATGGTTGACAAACAAAAAAAAAAGATTATTGTTCGGACGGTGTCGAAATCAACACCACTGAAGTTGATCTTAATCAGATAATAAATCAGATTAATCTTTGTGATTTTCTTACAATAAAAAATAAAAAATAAAAATAAATCAGATTAATCTTTGTGATTTTCTTACATTTTTCAGTTTTATACTTTTCAGAAATCCTCCTCCTTAATCATGCTTCACGAGAGTTTTATTCATGCTGATTCATAATTTTTAACACGATAATGTATCGTAAACTTTTTCTAACGTGTTACTTACAAGATCGATTGCAATTTCCTGCTAGCACTGCGGGAATTTCATTCTGCCCTGTATTGCGTGTCGTTCTTGCTCTGTCCTATGGGCTAGCACACAAGTTCACCGTATACTATGTTTTTTTTTTTTTTTTTTTTTTTTTAATTTAAGATTATACAGCAGTTTCCTACAATTTTTGCCTTATTTGCTAATGATTAATTGGGATGAAATCTTATTTCAATAAATAACCAGGTAGCAGTTATTGATCAGAGCGCCCGAGTGCTTCTAGCATATGCGGCGGGTGTAGCTAATTTAGGTAATCTCAAATACTTAAAACTATGAAATTCGATATCTCTGGAACGAAACATATTCCTTTCTGTCTATAAGTGATTCTTATGTAAAATCGGACGGGAAATACGATGGTGAGGTCAAATTTAAAAAATAAATAGGGCTGTTTTGAGATACGGCCATTTAAAGTTTTCAATTGCGCAATACAGGTAGAAAAAATATTTTAATCTGAATTTTGATCACGGAAATGAATTCTACGTCCGATTTCCTTCAAAATTGAGTCTAAGACCGACCTTCTAAGATATATGGTTCCTGAGTTATCGTCGTTTGAAGATAGAGGTTTCGCTCAAAAATCGCCAAAAAGTCGATTTTTTGGGAGGGTACAAAAATGGAGGGGGTGGTCCGATTTGGATGAAATTCGGGATTTTTGCATGTTTTGATAGTCTCAACAGCTCTGCCAAATTTTAGCAGAATCGGAGATGGTAATTTTCAAATTTGCATTTTTCTTGCACACTTCAGGTGGAATGACCCATGTGTTAATTTATTTAGCAGACGGGACTTGAAGGTAAACATAACCCACATAGAAAAATGGGCGGAAAACGGCCAAAAAGCGGGGACGTTTTGCCTGAAAGCGGGCCCGATTTTCAGCACGCTTTTTCCCCTCGTTGTGGCCCATTGCGTGCCAGAATGCAACATTTAGGCGGGCGTTACGCATTTTGGCCGCTGTGTTACGCCCGTCTGTGGCACGCTTTTGGGCCCGTTTTGACCACGATAACGGGCAAAAAAGCGATGGCGGAACGGGCGCATTTTGGGGGTGCTTCTTCTTCTTTAGTATTTCCGGATTCAGTTTAAAGCGGTTAGGGTGATCAATACAAATAGGGTGACAAAAAAACAAAACAGATTAAAATGTTTATTCAAAGAATTCTTAAAATCACAATAAAAGCCACTAATCCTATTTAAAACTAGCTTATATAAATAAAAGTTGAATTAATAAGTTTAAATAAATTTGAACTGGTCCTATTGGTTTAAATAACTGAAATTGATAAAACTATTGATAAAATAGTTTTAATAACTTAAAATTAGTAGAAATTATTAAAATTTAGTTGAAATTAGGTAGTTTAGTTTAATTTAGTTAAAAACAGTTTAATGTAGTATATTACAGTCAAATTTAGCTTAGTTAAGTTAAATTGATGTGAATTAAGTAAAATCAAGTCAAATTTGATTAAATTTAGTCGAACTTATTTGAATATAGTTAAATTTAGTTACATTAAGATTAATTTTGATAAATTTAGATAAATTTAGTTGAATTGAAAGGAATTTATTGTATTTTTCAGTTCAATTTAAATAAATTAACTAAAATTGAAATAGATTTCGATAAATCTAGTTAAATTTGATAAAACTTAGTTAAATTTAATAAAATTTAAACAAATTTAGTTAAATGTAGTTAACTGAATTAATTTGAATATAATTAATCTAATTTCATAAAAAAATATATTAATTAACTTAATTTTATTTGAATTCAGTCAAATGTAAGTCCAGATTAATTAAGTTAACTCAAGTTAAATTAAGTTAAATTAAATTAAGTTAAATCAAGTTAAATTAAGTTAAGTTAAATCAAGTTAAATTAAGTTAAAATAAGTTTAAATAAGTTAAATTAAGTTAAATTAAGTTAAGTTAAATAAAGTTAAATAATGTTAAATTAAGTTAAATTAAGTCAAATAAAGCTAAATAAAGTTAAATTAAGTTAAATAAATTCAGATGAATTCACTTAATTTCAGTAAAATAAAGTTTAAATAAGTTAAATTTAGTAAAATTTAGTTCAATTTAGTTGATTTTAGTAAAGTTTTGTTAATTTTGGTTAAATTTAGTTAATTTTAAATAAGTTCAGCTATAGTAAACTAATTTAAGTTGAATTCAGTTAAACTATGACAGATATAGAAAAAAATGTTAAATTTGTCTAAATATAGTTCGATAAAGTTAAATTTGGTAAAATTTAGTTAAATATAATTAAAAATAGTAAAATTTAGTTAAATGTAATTAAATTTAGTTAAATTTAGTCAAATTTAGTTGAATTTAGTTAAATTTAGTAAAGTTTGGCTGAGTTTAGTTAAATGTTGTTAAATTTAGTTCAATTAAGTTAAAGTCGGTAAAATTTAGTGAAATAAAACAAAATTAAGTTAAATTTAGTTACAACATGTTAAATTCAGCAAAATATAGTTAATTCAAGTTAAACCTTGTAAAATTAGTTTAATTTATTTAAATTTAGTTTATTTCAGTTAAATTTAGTTTGATTCAGTTGAATTTAGTTAGAATCATTTGACTTTAAATTTAGTTAGAATCAGTTGTTCTTAAATTTAGTTAAATTTAGTTAAACTAAGTTTAATTTAGATAAATTAAGTTAATTTTCAAACTAAATTAAACTATAGTTAAATTGGGTTTGCTAAGTATTGTTTAATATAGTGAATTTAGTTAAGTTAAGTTAAATTAAGATATATTTAGATAAACTAAGTTAAATTAAGGTAAAATTGTGTTTATTAAAGTTAAATAAAGTTAAATAAAGTTAAATAAAGTTAAATAAAGTTAAATAAAGTTAAATAAAGTTAAATAAAGTTAAATAAAGTTAAATAAAGGTTAATAAAGTGAAATAAAGTTTAATATACTTTAATAAACTTAAATAAAGTTAAATAATGTTAAATAAAGTTAAGTAAAGTTAAATAAAGATATATCAAGTTAAATAAAGTATAATAAAGTTAAATTATGTTAAATATTGCTAAATTTAGTAATATTTAAGTAAACTAAGTTAAATAACGTTAAATTAAGTTTAATTTAGTATTAATTTGTTTAATTGAGTTAAATTTAAATAAAATAATAAAAAAAATAGGCTAAAACAAGCAAATTTAGTTTAATTAAGTAAAAATAAGTGAAAATTTAACAAAATTAATTCCAGCTAGTTTCAATTTAGTTAAAGTTAGTTAGCTAGGTAAAATTTACTTAAATTTAGAAAAATAAAAAAGCTGAATTCTACTTAATTTAGTTAAATTTAACTGAAAATGGTTAAATTTAGCGACATGTAGATGAATTTAGTTAAATTTAATAAAATCTGTAAAATTATGTTACATTCAATTTAATTCAATTATATTAATTAAAATTAAGGTAAATTAAGTTAAATGTAGTGAAATCCAGTTGAATTTAGTGAAATTAAGTTAAATTGAGTAAATTTCAGTTGAATTTAGCTAAATTTAGTTAAATAAAGTTGAATAAAGTTAAATTAGGCTAAACTTATTATTATTGGAGTAAAATTTAGTAAAATTAATTAAAATTATGTTAAATTTTGTCAATTTGATTTAATTATGAAATATTTAGTAAAAATCAGCTAAATTAATACAAATTTAGTAACAAATAGTTTAATGTTTGTTAATTAAGTTAAATACGGTTAAATATAGATAAATTCAGTTAAATTAAATTCAATTATGATAAATTGAGTCATATAAATTTAAATAAAGATAAATTAGGATTAATTAAGATCAATTAAGTTAAATTAAATAAAGTTCAATTATGTTAAATTAAGCTACATTATAATAAATTAAGTTTAATAAAGAAAAAATAATATAAATTAAGTTAACTTAAGATAAATTATGTTAAATTTAAATGAAATACGTTAAATTTAATAAAGTTTAATAGAATTTAACTTAATTTAGTGTTTTTGTAAAATTAAATTCAATTAAAATACATTTAAATAAAATTAGGTCAAAATAAGTTTTATTTAGTTAGGTTTGATTGAATTTAGTTATTTTTTTGTTAATTAGAGTTCAATTTAGTAAAAAATAAAGTAGATCACGATAATAAAGTTAAATTTATTTAAATTGAGATAACATAAATTAAATAAAGTTAAATTGATATAAATTAAGTAAAATTAAGGTAAATTAAGTTGAAAAAGATAAATTTAGATTAATTAAGGTAATTAAAGTTAAATAAGGTTAAATAATGTTAAATGCTAGTTAATTTAAATAATCTTAGTGAAATTAAGTTATTCGAAGTTGAATTTTGTTCAATTCACTAAGTGTATCTATGTCTTTTGAAGCTAAATTTAAAGTAATTCATTTTTATTTTACTAAATTTAACAAAAATTAAATTTTATTTAATAAGAATAACTATATTCAACTAAATTTAATCAAACATAACTAAATTTAATGTTATTCAACTAAATTATACTTAATTTAACATAATTTTACTAAATTTAACTCAATTTAACGTAAATTATGTTCAATCAATTTAAATTAAGATAAATTAAATTGAATTAAGTTAAATTTAGTGAAACTCAGTTAAGTTTGACTGAATTGAGTTGAATTCAGTTGAATTGTTAAATAGAATAAAATTAAGTAAAATTAAATTGAATTACGTTAATTAAGTTAAATTAATTTAAATTAATATAAATAAAGATCAATTCATATAAACTAAGTTCAATTAAGGTAATTTAGGTTCAATAAAGATATACCAGGTAAAATAAAATTTGAGAAAAAAAAAAGTTATGTTGAATTTAGTTAAATGAGATAAACTAAGTTAAATTAAGTTAAATTGAGTTAAATTAAGTTAAATTAAGTAAACTAAAGATGAATTAAGCAAAGTTAAGTTCACAATAGATTTATTAAGTTCCATTTTGTTCAATTTAGTAAATTTAGTTAAATTAATTTAAATAAAGATGAATAAAGCTAAATTTAGCTAAATAGGGAAAATTTTTGTTAGGTTAAAAAAAGCTTCATTTAAATAACTTGAGTTAAATTAAGTTATTTGAAGTTAAATTGTGTTCAATTAACTAAGTTTTTTTTGGCTAAATTTTACAAAGTTCATTTTTATTTAACTTCATTCTACGTAATTCAACTTAATTTTACTTCATTTAACTAAATATAAATATATTTAATTTTTTTTACTGAATTCAACTAAATTCAATCAAACTTAACTAAATTTAACTTAATTTCACTTAAATTAAGATAATTTATTTTAATTTAAATTGATTGAACATAATTAATGTTTAATTAGGTTAAATTTTGTAAAATTATGTTAAATGTTGTTAAATGTTAACTAAATTTAATCAAACTTAGTTAAAATTTCACTTAATTTAACAAAATTTATCTTAATTCAAATTGATTGAATATAATTAACGTTATATTGAGTTAAATTTAGTAAAATTATGTTAAATTAAGTTAAAATAAGTTGAATTACGTTAAATTAAATTAAGTTTGATTGAATTTAGATGAATTTAGTTATTTTTTGAGAAATAGAGCTAAATTTTGTTAAATTCAGTAAAATTAAGTTGAATTACGTTAATTAGGTACTATTAATTTTAATTAAGATATAAAAGATAAATTCAAATAATCTAAGTAAAATTAAGGTAAATTAAGTTCAATAAAGATGAATCAGGTAAAATAAAATTCGATAAAAATAAATTCAGTTAAGTTAAATTTAGTTAAATACAGTTCAATTGAGATAAATTAAGTTAAATATAGTTAAATTATGTTAAACTAAGTTGAATTAAATTAAACTAAGTTGAATTAAATTAAATTAAGTTACATTAAAATAAATTAAGTTAAATCAAGTTAAATTAAGTTAAATCAAGTAAAATTAAGTTAAACTAAATTAAATTTAATTTAGGTAAGTTTATTTAAATTAAGTTGAATAAAGATAAATTAAGCAAAATTTAGTTCAGAATACATTAATTAAGTTAAATTTTGTTAAATTTAGTAGAATTGAGTTAAATTAATTTTAATAAAGCTAAATTAAGCTAAATAAGGGAAATTTAGGTTAAATAAAAATAAATTAGGTCAAATTAGCTTTATTTTAAAAATCTAAGTTAAATTTGGTTATTTGAATTTATATTATGTTCAATTAACTACGTTTATCTTAGTTTCTTTTCTAGCTAAATATTGAAATAACTTAATTTAAATAAAGATAAATTAAGCTAAATTAAGGTAATTTAAGTTTAATAAAGCTAAATTAAGTTAAATAAAGCTTAATTTAAATAACCCAAGTTAAATAAAGTTATTTGAAATTTAATAATGTTCAATTAACTAAGTCTATCTATGTTTCTTTATTTTTAGCTAAATTTAACATAATTCAACTTTATTTAACCTTGTTCAACGTATTTCAACTTAATTTAACTAAATATAATTCTATTTAAAAAAATACATAAATTCAACAAAATTTAACAAAATTTAACTGAATTTAAATTAATTTATCTTAATTTAAATTGATTGAACATGATTTACGTTAATTGAGTATCAAGTTTAATTTAGTAAAATTTAGTAAAATTAAGTTGAATTAAGTTAAATTACGTTGAATTAAGTTAAATTTAGTTAACTTTAATCAAATTTAGTTTCAATAAGTCAAAATAAAGTAAACATTAGTTTAAATAAGCTTAAATTAGGTATTAATTAGTTTCTAAATTTCAAATTAGTTACCGTCATCAGGGGTGACATTGGGTCTGGGGAGTGAAATTGGGTCATACAAAAATGCTGAAATTTGTATGACCCAATCTCACCCCCAGACCCAATGTCACCCCTGATGAGAGATTGGGTCATACAAATTTCAGCATTTTTGTATGACCCAATCTCACCCCACAGACTCAATGTTACCCCTAATGACGGTAGTTCAAAATAAGTCAAAATAAGAGAATAGAACTTAAAAATAAGCAAATTTTGATTTAAATTACTTAATCATGGCAAAATTTGTTTTATTTAGTTAAATGAAGTAAAATTTAGGAAAATTGATTAAAATTTGGTTCAATTTACTTAAAATAAGTTTAATTCAGTTTAAATAGAATAAAACTAGTCTAAAATTGTAAAATTTTAACAGATAAGTACAAATTAGTTTAAGTTTGTAAAACTTAGTAACTACAAGTTAAAAATTAGTAAATTTTCGTTAAAATTCAGTATAAAATTAGAAAAAAATTAATACTAGCTGAATTTAGTTACACAATTAAATTAATTATGGTAAATTAAATAAAAACGAGGTAAGTTTATTATTATTGGATGACATTTTTTTGAGTTCAATTTTATTCAATTTTGATTAATATAGTTAATATTTGTGAACATCAAATCATTTTTGGTAAAATAAGCAAATTTTTGATGAATATAGTGAAATTTAGGTAAAATTGCATTTAGGCAATTTTGAATAATTTTGTTTTTTTTTTGTAATTGTGTTATTTTAAAATTTTGTAATTTGTGATTTTGTATTTTAGTTTTTTTGTAACTAAGAACTTTTGCATTTTTTAATATTTAGTAATGATGGCAACTTTAAGTCGTAAAACATAGCGAGGGAACGAAACAGAGTTAAGAATGGATCGAAAAATTATTGTTTTGAGGTGAAATTCAAATTAAATTAAAAAAAAATGAACTTTGAATAGTTAAAGAAAAGCTACTTTCCTGCAGATGAAGCGGAACAAAAGGGTGCGAGAAGTCAATTCTCTCTCGAAAATAGAAAAAATAGGAACAAATGTGCAGCACTTTAGCTAATCAACGCTGACGAAACTCTTGCCGAAGCGACCTTGGCCGGCCCCGGCGGCGTGGCGTCCCTGAAGTTGCAAGATGTTGAATCTGCTGCAGCGAGTTGGACTGCCGGGGAACAATGAGTTGGCCACAGACTGCTGCGGTGGCGGCGCATAGAATTGTTTCGCTCCGGCGACCGTTTGGCTCAGCAGCGACATAATGCGCTGGATGTTGGGGCAGACGAACTGGACAAACTGCTGGACGGCCGGTTCGAAGGCCTGCAGCATCTTGCGCTGTTCATCTCTGGATGTGGAACTGGAGCTCTTGTGGGGCCGGAATGCGCGGCTGTTGACTTGCCGGCTGCTGTTGCTGTTGGTTTGTGTCGGCTACGACGTTTTTCATGACTTTCTTCATGAGCTTGCGGCGCCAGATTTCGCTCTGATGGTGAGCAGCTACATCAGGTACTGCAAATGGTTCGCCCCGGTCGATGCTACATCCGCTTCTGATAGCTGGATCCAGGAACGTCCCGAAAAACTGAATTTCTTCAGTGAAGTCGTTTTGGGCAGCAAACTCCGAGCACTTGTCGCAATCTTGACGTTCAACTCTGCTACAGGACGACCACTACGACGAGGCTTCCTCGGCATGACTTTTTGCGAGAAAAAGGCAGCGCCGTGCACTGCCGGAAGATGACGTCACCCCTTTTCCAGTGACCCGATGGAGGGCGGCACGTTGATAATATCGATGGTTTTGTTTTGGACCGTGTTGTTTGTCAGATGCCGATGCCGTTTTTCCCGTGCTAGGTGGACAACTAAAAAGGAATCCCGTACAGAATTTACATTTCAAACATAATACATTCAACCAACCTGGTGCACTAACTGCCGGAACCTTCCATCGCCAGAAGGTCCCCGAGGATATTCTTTTAGTTTCCAACTCCTGCTCGTGAAAACATCCGATCGTGGTCACACTGGCCGGTTCTCGCCATCTGGGGCGACACTTAGGTTTGTTTGCCACGTGTGGTCCTCTTCCTCCGGAATGATTCCTCCGATCATGCTCCGCGGGTGATCCCGCCGCTTCCTGGACGTTTCTTCCCGCTCCACCAATTGCGCCACCGCGACAGGTGGACACAGCAACGGATTGTCCAATCCTTGGCAAATGGCAAAAAAAAGGTACGAACCGAACAGATTACGATGAAGCCTACGTTCCGACAAAATTAAAAAAAATGACAGTTCGTGGTATCGTAACGCTTCGTAAGAGGGTGTATGCGTGTGGGCAAAAAAGAAGTTCAGTGGTGTGCGTGCGCAACACAAATTTTTTTTTTTTTTTAGGGATTGCGTCTTGGATTTAGGGATTGCGTCTTGGATGAAGGGTCTGAACTGGCACTGGCAACCCACGATAATCGCCCGCTCCCCCCCCAAAAGTTAAAGTGGGAAACTGATTCTAATATCGAATGCAGACGTGACGAAAGGATATTCTGTATGTTTGTATTGCACACTTTGCACCAAATTCTCCACCCTTGCAAATCATAACTGCACACCAAATATTTGCACACTTGAAATCCTACCCCTTCTCCGCGCGCTCGCCTAGAGTGGTGCGTGTCTCGACTGAGCTTTGTTGCTTTCGACCACTTTAGATCAGTTTCAAACTAGGGTGTGTGTCTTAGATAGTTTTTTTTCTGCTGTAGTTTGAGGTGTGCACTTTGTTGGAGAGCTTTTCACAACTTGCACGATTGTCTAAGGGAGCGTTCTTTTATTACGTAACGCAAAAAATCGGACTTTTAGACCCCCTCTCCCCCCCTCGTAACAAAATTTCCATACAAATTTTAAAAATTTTGTATGGAGCGTAACACGGCCTCCGACCCCCCCCCTCCCCCCCTACTGCGTTATGTAATAAAAGAACGCTCCCTAAAAATCTCTGAAATCCGCAATAACATTCTATCAAAATTTGACGCATTACATTACATCCAACTAATTGCCGAACTATAAAAAATTAAGAATCCGATAACTTGCAAAATGTAAGAAAAACAATGCATAAATCATGCATTTTGAAACTATTAATAATTCATAGCAAAAATTACTAAAATGCAAAATCAGTAATATTTTTTGAAGAATTTGTTTTCATCAGTACCGTTACACTTTTATAAAATAAAAAAAAAAACCCGATTTAATCCCACCTGGGGTGAGATAGAGCCTTTCTTACAAAAGGAAGTTAACGGCAGTTGATTTTTTTTTTTTTTCAAAGAAATAGCAAAATAAAGAATGAATGGTCCATTCATAATACAACTCTAAACTCAACCTTACTTTTTCACATAACTTATAAAGCGCTGGTTTTTGCCCCATTTGCCATGGCCGGTTGTAAGCTGTGCTCGCACACAAGCATTTTCGATTTTTAAAATCAGAACAAATTATTTTTGAGGCAGAGAATTAGCTCACAATTTGCGATGTTCGTAATGTTTTCTGCATATCGCTAAATTGTTCGTATTCTCTAAGTGTTTTTGCACTTTTCAAAATATTTAAAATTAACGAGAAAACAAAATAATTCCGTCTTGCTCCAATGCGTTAAAGTGGTTACAAAATGACTGGCAGAAAGTGTTTCAACACCCGAGAATTTGCCGTGTTGTAAACAACGATGTAACGGTAAAGCCGCATAAATGTTCTTGAAAGCTTTGAAACGTCTACTGTAATTCACTAAACTGTCATTTAGGCGTTAGGCAAAATTGTGAGCTTTCAATAAGCAAGCATTTAGGCGTTTTGGGATTGGGAAGCATACAACGACTGAGCGCTCGGTGGGACTTCACTACGACAAACGCAAACGTACCGAATAAACCACCTTGGTGCGCTGGTACGATGAACAAAAATACTAATACACAAAAAGGCTAGTACCGAAGCTAGAAAACCAAACCCGCGATGTGCGTTGTCACTGGCACATGGGAAGCTTAGACGTTTCCCAGAAATTCGTTCGCTCAGAGTTCGATCAGAGAATGAGCAAAACAAAAAAGAAAGGCAAAAGAATGAGCATGAGGCTTCAGAACAGATAGCTGCTTGCGTCAAGTTTGCGTTCACTGAAGCTTAGCATAGAAAATAATGATAGGCGATGTGTGATGAACGAGCAATCGATAAAGCAACTTGCACTAAAAGGGGGTAATCTAGTATCAAAACTCTATACGCGCCAGCATCACGCGCCAGCATTGCTCGCGTCTGCATGTGAAGCTCAACTTGACAATCGATCGTCCATGATTTTTTGCAGATTTTTCGAATGAATATTTCTCGAGAAATGATTTGGGAACGAAGCTTGAATTGGCGTCGGAGCCAAAAGCAAACCCTATACCTTTCTTTAGTAAGAAAGGCAAAAATATTTCAGTTTAAGATGATTTTTATATGACAGACTTGATTTTTCAGTCTCGTAAATATTTTTACCGGAAAGCTTGTCCAATTTCCCATAAGTTTGCCTCCGACAGCTTTTTAATTTTCCAATCGGGAAATTGGACGAGCTTTCCGGTAATAATATTTACGAGATTGAAAAATCAAGTCTGTCATAAAGAAATTGCCAAAAACCACTAAAAAACTTATTTTTTCAACATTTTTATTTTTAAAACCGCTTTATCTTCTCAAGGATTGGACATATGACAATGGTCAATATGGAGACTTTTATGTTAGAATGCATTTTTGAAATATTTTTTTAAAATGCTTGTAAAAGGAATAGCATAACTTTCAATAAAAGTGAAAATAAACAGAAATGTTCACAAAAAGTTGCTCTACTCGTTGGTGTACTTGGTTTTGGTAAATTTAAAGGAAAAATCCAGATTACCCAGCATCATTCAAACACGACCGCTTATTAGGCTTAAAATGGGCATATTTCCCCTAAATGATTTATTAATAGTAAAAGTTAATTTGTCAATCCGGAAATATTCAACAAGAGTTTTGAGATCATCGTGCAAGTTTTTATCATTTTTGGAAGCAGACATGTTATTATAGAGCAATTCCAGCTCAAATCAGGATTTTTTCTGGTACTTTTGTTCCCGACCCTCTCCGATTTCAATGAAACTTTTAGACATGTTATCCTAGGCCTATAAAAGCCATTTTTGTGTATATGGAGCCAATTGCACTCGATAATGACATTTGTGAAGGGAGTGTGAGTTTTATATATTTTTGTATCCTTAAACGCAAATAAATAAATAAAAAATATTTTTGTATTTTGTAATTTAAATATTGCTGTATCTCGGAGCCGTTGCATCGTATCAAAAAGTGGTCAAAGACAAACTTGTAGGAAGTTAGACGAGCTCTCTGAAAAAAATGCACTATAAAAAAAATGCACGCCAATTCTATGAGATTTTGCAATTTTTAAGTTTAAAAGTTAAATTTTAGAGTGATGTCACTGTTTTATTTCGTTCAAAATTTTGGAGAAATTAGCGTAAAATGTGACAAAAAGACTCACGAAAAATGCAGGATGGTATGTCTCTCCTAAAAAATACAAAAAATCATTTACGAAAACTTTTGTTTTTTAAGTGGTCTAAACGTCAAAATTTTCAAAAACCGATAGTGATCGATTCCCCAGACAATTTTCGAAAAATATTTGCAACGGCCTCATAGGAATTGCTAATAAATTTGTTCATATCCTTTTGTTTAACCAATTTGAAAATAACCCGTTCTTAACTTTTCCGGACAAAACCACAAGGTTTAATGTTTAATCATCATCACATCTCAAATCCGATTTCAACAGTATTGACGACACACGGCTGTGTCAAAAGTCCGTTAACCATGACTCGTTCATGGTTCTCGGTCACAACACAGGCTTTTCACACATTGAACTCTTTGCGCATATCCTATGCACAGAAAAAAAATCGTGGTAGATCGAGTGTGGCTCCTGCATAAAGTAGATGATAATTTCAAACTGTTTCTAAAATTTATACTGTTATCAACTCAGTATGCATACACTTAACAATAACAACAACAACAACAACAAAAATGTATTTTTTTCTGTGCGCAGCGCCCGCGAAACTTTAAGTTCATAAACGTTTGTTGAACTCTTCTCTAAAGTCAATCGGCGCTCCGAAGTAGTAAACTTGACGTTCAAGAGGTATTCTTCCCAACAGCGAGCGTTGTAGTTGCCATCCAAAGAAGGAGAAACTAGTATGGTAGATAAAAACCGTAATTTCTGCTAAGGCCGTCTGCATATTTCTTCAAGAAAAGGCACAAGGCTCCACAAGACTTCCTGTGTCCGATACAACCGTTTTATGAGCATTGTGTTGTTCATATGCGGAAGCTGCAGCGAAATATCACAGTCGTGATAATTCATGTCAATCGAAAAGATTCTGCTCACATGGCGCGTCTTTTATGGTAAAAGCGCGAGTTCTGCAAGTTTTCGATAATATTTCATCGCATTCAATTAACATCAGCCGAGTCGCTTTGTAGTTATGATGAAGCAGTCGAATGAACTTCTTAATGGTAATAAATAAAACTATTAACAGAAAATTGTTAATATTATTATTATTATTATTATTATTAATTATTCAGCAATTCCCCACGGAAACAGCATGATTCGAAAAAAAAGTTCTCCGATCGGACTCAAAATTTTTCTGGGGGTTCCTTGGCCGAAATAATTAGACCCGTATTTTTTTTTTGTTTGGCCATTAGGGTGACCTACGCTGTGATAGGGTGGTCCAAAAAATTGCAATTTTCGTAATTTTTCGCAAAAAACACTTTTTTCAAAAAATCATATCTCTGTGCCATTTCATCCGATTTTAGCTGTCCTAGACGCAAAAGAAAGGTGATTAGTTTGGCTATTTTGGAAAAATAGTAAGAAGTTTCAAAAATCTAGCTTAACATTTGAAAAGGTCGTATGAAAACTTAAAATGCTGTTTTGAAGGTCTCGGGACCAAAGGGCCTATGTCTGAAAATATTTTCATCGGATTCCTTGGAAAATTTCACATAACATATCAAAAAATGGTGTAGTTATGGTTTCAAAACTCTGAGATACGATTTTTTGAAAATAAAAACTGGGGTTTTCGACGCGCCACACGCAAAAACGGGAAAAAGACGAAAACGGGAAAAAATCGACTTTTTTCACTAAAACTGCGATAACTTGAAAATTTCAGCGATGACCTATACATGTTAGGGTACCAAAATTTTCGTAATTGAAATACGCAACGTTAGTTTTTGCCCTGTAGGCCGCCATAGCGGCACTCTTTGGTCTCAATTTTGTCATATTCGAAATCCTCGGACTCGGACAATTTCACGTAAGAAGTGTTGGAATTGTAAATTTGATTGAAAAAAATGCCATTTAGAATGAATTAAAAAAAAATTTACATTTTGTCGGATTAGGGGTAAAACAGATTTTCGCCTACTTGATACAGATTTTGACGTATTGATCACAGGGTAAAAAAGATCTATTTCTTTTTCCAAAAAAGTTTTATTTAATTATTTTTTAAATCAAATTTACAACTCTAACACTTCTAACTTACGTGAAATTGTCCGAGGATTCCGAATATGACAAAATTGAGACCAAAGAGTGCCGCTATGGCGGCCTACAGGGCAAAAACTAACGTTGTTAAATGTTTGTTATAGAAAAATCGAAAAACTATGAGAAAAACTGCGGTTAAAAGTTGGCCAAAAAGTTAATACCGTAGGCTTGTAGACCATAAAATTACCTATCTTTTGACCTATGGGAGTTATGGTGTTGGAGGCTGTTCCAAAAAGATATTAAGGTTTTAAAAAAATCCATTTTAAACAGTAATTTGCAAAAGCTATGAGAAAAATCAAACCAATCCTGGATGTCTATGGCACATTTTGAAGTGCTTCAAAAGACCTTTCGAATGCATCTAAGAGAGCTGGAATTGAAGAAGTTTTACGAAAATGCGAGCAATTTTGAGATTTTTTATGTTTTTTCGACCTCAAACTTCAAAGCCCGTTTTACCCCACTTCCCTTTGTCGTAGAGGGCTCATATTTGGCATGAGTTCATCTCATGTACCGTCAGTGGGGGTGACATTGGGTCTGGAGGGTGAGATTGGGTCAAAGTGATTTTTGACGGATTTTACCATTTCTCAGGTTCTTCTCAATAAAAATGAATTCTGTTGAAAGGGTTGTGTAGGGGACATCTTAAGATAACTTCGCTGAAAAAATCTCGTTCCTAGAACAAATCCTGTTATTTGGGCAGCTGTCTAAAGTTGGGGTACGTTTTTGGCCAAAAATGACCTCTCGAAAAATTATTTTTCTTTTCTAATATTTTTGTTAGAATTGCTCGAAAACTACCCAAATGTTTGAAAATCTCCACTTCAAACACTGTAGCTGGTCAATACGATTCCCTCGAACAAGAAACACTGTTGGATGACTTGTTTTTACCATATCGTTGTATTTGAGCATCATTTTAGTTTCATTTGACCCAAGAAGGGTGAGATTGGGTCAATTTTCAATTAATAGGCATTTAAGGTAGTGTTCATCAAAATCCACCATATTTTGGGAAAATGTTAGTAAACTATCTAAGAACAAATCTACGTTGAAAGATTTTCGATGTTATTTAAATTGTTTTTGTTATTAAGAAAATACGAGAGGTGTATCGTTTTTGACCCATAGTCACCTCCACTGACGGTATAGACAAACAAACGCTGAAAGTTTCATTCAAATCGGAGCACCTCGATAGGACCTCTAGAACAAACCGAGCAATATTTACAAATACTGCCTCTTAAGTTTTACATAAAAATTGAGGTATTTTTTTTTTGTGTAAAATTTCGATTTTTTCCAAAAGTCACTAATTTTCAAAAAATCATAACTCGGCGGCAGATTTTTTGACCATAGTTTTCTATAGCTCAAAAGTTGCGGGTTTTCATATAAAAAAATATCGAAAATCAAAAATACTTATTTTGGGAAATTGAGTTTTTGTGAAAAAAATGTTAATGTTAAAAATCGGCAATTTTTTTTTCTCAATAGTCCTCAACAACACCTACAACTTTGTCGAAGACACCAAATTGATCAGAAATTTCACTCGAAAGTTACGGCTGTTTAAATATTTACGTACCAAAATTGTATGGAGACTTGTATGGGCGAACCAACGACACAAAATAGCTTCTTTGGTCATAGGAAAGGCCCTCACAAAGTTTGAGCCAAATTTAAAAATGGTCGAAATCGGCCGATTTTGTAGAGAATTGCTCAGGTAATAAAATGAACAAATTCCATAGAGAGCATTTAGAGCTAAAATCTCTTTACTGATTTCCTTGCTTGAAAAATAAATAAAGGGTGTTTGCTATTTAATTTCAATTTCCTATTTTATTTAAAAGAAGGCATTCAAAATGTAAAAAATCATAGCGAGCATTTAGAGCTTGAAACTTTCTAATGGTTGTCTTGTTTGAATAATAAAGAAAAAATATGGATTTTCTCTGTTGATTTAAATAAAATTTCCTGAAAAAAAATCGTGATAAGCTTAAAAAGCTATGAATACAAAGCGACGAGTTGTTCCTTTCCTAAAAAGCTGTTAACTGATTTTCTTTTTATAAAATTAAAATAATTGTAAGAAGCGTTTGTTTTTATTTTTAAAACATGCATATTTGAAGTTGTTATTTTCTTAATTTGTTACTGACACTGTGAGTGTGTGCAACCAACCAAACGGGACCACGCGGCCACTTCTTACAAATTGAGTTGTTTCCATGTATTTTTAGATCTACATTCTATACATGCAAATAACTCGCATAGGCATTTGGAAAGTGTTAGCTCTGTCGAGTTTCGGTGACCCATTTCTACGCTGTCTAGCCGAGCGCGAGGTTCTTCAGCTTTTATCGACAAGCCCCGCCCTGAAGAACGTTTGCATAAATAGGATTATTTATTTAGAACTTCCGAACCCCTGTCAAATGGACAAAGACCCAGCGCGTATTTAGTTTGATAGTAACAATATTCCTAATTCCAGTCATTGCTCACCAAGCCGTGTATATTTTTTTATCTGAAATTTCATTCAACCATCCAGAAGAGAAAATTTAACATAAAAAAGTTACTTTAAACCACTTCAGTGATTGGTGCCTACCTCCTAAAATCAACTGAAAATGCTTTCTGATTGCATTCAATTGCGCCTGAATACATGCAAACAAAATGCTATAAAAGCGTTACTTACATTTCTGCCATAAAAGCCATAAGAAAGCTTGGGCTAAAGAGGCTCATTCTATAAAGCTTAGTGCTGCCTCAGCCGGATCTTTTGCAAATTTCACCCTTTTTGTATCCGTCAATAACTTTTGATAGCGTTGTCAGATCTTGAATGTTTTGGGTTCGATACCCCATAACCCCCTCCCCCCCCCTTACCTACGTACGCGACTGCCGGTGGGTTAACAAGGCCACCGAGAGCCATCGATTCATTAAGTTTTTTTTGTGAAAATTTAAATTTTCAGCAATATTTTTAACCGCCTGATTTGTTGGGGAAATTTAAAAGGAAAATTGCATTGACCATGTACGGGATTATTTTTCTATTCTATTTAATGATATCGATTTTGCTACTTGACTTCGGCAAAGTTAATCAGACAATCACTACCCAAGTAACATTTTTTTCTAGGAGTTCTACAAGAGCTCTTCAAGATAGCTACAGCATAGCAGTTTGGACCGCGGTAGGATAAAACTCTCTTCAAGTACTCTTCCAAACCCCTGGGGATGTTTTGGAGAGAATTGTATCTTACAGCGGTCCAAACTGCTATGCTGTAGCTATCTTGAAGAGCTCTTGTAGAACTCCTGGAAAAAATGTTACTTGGGTATGGTATTGAAATATCTCATGATTGCTGTAAAAGGATAGTTCTTGATTCATGTTTCATGTTTCAGATCCTAACCGATGAGCATCATCAGTCACCTACATACTTCCTCCATTGGAGGCTGTTGACTTTTCTGTATATTTTCATAAATCCGAATCACGATCTGGAAGCATACTGGATCGATCGCTTCAATGTCAATGGCGAAACCCTTTTTAGTAACCGTATAAGGTAATTTCAAGATTTCACGATTATTTATATACCTCTACTATATTGAGAGCCTGTGGTACGTAGAGCAACCGGCTCATAAGCACTGGAGATCGACCGACAATGCGTCAACACAACAACGAGGAAGGGGTAAATTGCTCACGATCGCGTCACGTCGTCGTCGCGGAGTCGCCATCGGACGAAACTTACTCGCTTCCTTACTATACATCAGATCAGGGTAAACGAACGGGGCCCATATTGTAGCCTTATACCTGTGGTGTGGAGCCTAGTTAGTGGTCGTTTAATGTGATGGAACCAGAAACTTATAGGTACTTTTAAGTGGACACTACACCCAGGACTAAGTTAGACGAACGGTGAAATTTTTGTTTGAATAACAAAAACCAACCATGCGAAAACAGTCCAAGTGGTTTATCGATGGTGCCAAATTGTAATCTTTATACCTTAGGATGAGTTTTGAGTGCACCAACGGTTTCGACTGTTTATCGTCTTCTTCGGCACTGTTTGCATGAATCATGCTGCCAGAACGTGGACAAAAAATGAAGCATTCCACGATTCCGCGATTAATAGCGTATTTATCTTGACTTCTATTACGTTTCATATTTGGTATTGACACGGTCAAATTAGTATTGGGTAATTCTCCGCCAACTCACACAGTAACTTTTGTGCAAATTATTGAAAAATACCTCTTTTCGCATGTTCAAAATTGAAGGGGTCGTACCGCCCCTCCGTCCCGAGGTATCAAAAAACGAACCTCGGATTCGTGATCAGGGACAAAAGTTACCCCTAAGGACAAAGTTTCACGCAAATCGAAGAGGGGTTGGGGCAGCTTTTCCCGATTTCGTGTGAGTTGGTAGATAATTACCCTATTAAGTTTGTCCGGAGTTTGTTAAATGTTCTGCCAAGATAAGACAGCTGATCACCCTTAATTATGAGAAAATAACAGGTCTCGGATTACGGTACTTTTTGATCAATTTGTGTTTAAGGTTGAATCAATAGAAAATTTGAACGAAAATATGAACACTATTCGTTGCGTAGTGATACCTTTGTAGCCTTTATGGAATATAATTTTTAAGTGTTAATTTTACGTAATTAAAAAATTAAACTACTTTTGTATGAATCAATATATTCAAAAGCATAAAATTATCTCTTACGTTTCAAGAAATTATCAGAAAAATTAAAAGTACTCTAGAATTAAAATAATAACGCAAACATTAAAAGTGAGAGTGCATAAAAATGGAGTTTAAAATTCCGAGGTGCTATGGTAAACTGCACAGGAATTGGATTCATAGTTTGAATCCATTTTTCGGAAATTCTTAAACTACCACCGCACCAGCCAGAAGAGGGATAAGCGGGATAAGCCGCTGAATCATCTGGGAACGTTCTTTCACTGCGTGGCATGAATGAATCTGAGAGAATTCAACTTTGGTGCACAAATTTATGCTGGCGCTAGTGCATTGGTACATACCGCATAAATAAACCAGAAAAAAAACATGAACCCTCGATGCATATCTAGAAATCTTGCTTGTCGATGTGTGAACTGTTTCATTTTTCCATATTGCTAAATGTTTCTAATACCGGTGAGCACATGGTAAACTCTGATCTTGCTCTCCCTCTCACAATTTGGAGAGAGCTCATTCCCATGATTGTGGCTTTACCAGTGTTGTTCAAGCCAAAATGATAATGGTTTAGTTCTATAGCAGAAAATGTGAACAAACTAAAAGGGAAAAAGGTAATGATAGGAGTTGATAGAATGAACCAAGTCTGCCTGTGTGGATCAATCGAACCCGTGGATTTTTGACAGTTCGGATTATTTCAAGAAAATCCACCGCGGTTAACCAAATCAAATCCAGAGTTTTTTTTTTGAATAGGTCCAATAAACTATTGTGTTTCATATGTTTATTAGGGTGGGTACGTTTTTCAAAAAGTTCTCCGATCAAGTTTTAGTATGGTTCCCCTTGTAGGGCATGCCCATAGGGACTTTCATGCCAAATATTAGCTCATTTGGTTGTAAACTGGCTGCACGCATCAGGGTTAAAGTTTACACGGGAATTACTATGTAGCTACCTGACATATGGCGTCGCGGTGTGCATCAAGCTTTCATAGCATGCTAAGGAAAATTTGATGATTTTTCAGGGAAAACCGTTGATTCCGGAGACATCGGATTGTTTGCCGATGCGCCAGCTCTAGGTACAATGAATCCGTGTGCTCTCTTCGGGAAAGTGTACTCCAGAGCATTCCCCTCAGGCCTGACCATACCAGAAGTTGGCGCGTGATTTTCTCAGACCTGTAGGAGCGTTTGAACAAAAAGTCCAAATTTCCCATAGTAATTCCCATGTAAACTTTAACCATGATGCGCGCAGCCAGTTTACAACCAAATGAGCTGATATTTGGCATGAAAGTCCCAATGGGCATGCCCTACAAGGAGAACCATACTAAAACTTGATCGGATAACTTTTGAAAAACGTACCCACCCTAATGTTTATAGGACCTATTAAAAAAATACTCTGAAATTAACAATGCAACTCATAACTTTTGATAGCGTTGTGAGATCTTCAATGTTTTGGGTTCGTTGGAAAGGATTTTTGATTACCAATCCAACGATGGGTCGTATGGTAGATCCGGACAACTTTTTCATCCAAATTTTTGAGATCCGGCCTCAAAAAAGTGTATAAATAACACTTAAGTGACCATAACTTTTGATATGGTTGTCAGATCTTCAACGTTTTGGACGCGTTGGAAAGGTCTTCCAAATACCCCTTCCAAACTGTATAACATCCCGAGCAGGGGTAAATAACACGGGAATACCAAATTTTGGTATTACTTGGGCTAATAACAGCGACCAAAATGTGCCCTTGGTTGCCCAGTAATAGATGGTAAAATACCATGAAATCATACCAAAATCTTGTATGTGTAAGGGCACAACAATACCAAACCATGTTATTCCAAGGGTAAAATAATACCTCAAAATAAAACCATTTCAATACCAAGTTGAGGTCTTCTGGATTTTTGAACATTGCTTGAATACCAAAACTTGGTATTGCCATGGTTTTATTTTTAGGTATTCCCGCGCCCTTGGAAAATCATATTTTGGTATTTCTGTGGTCTTTCACATACATGATTTTGGTATGATTTCATGGTATTTTACCATCTATTACTGGGCAACCAAGAGCACATTATGGTCGCTGGTATTTGAACAACAATTTGGTATTTTCATACCATTATTAGTGCAGCAGTTGCAGTTAGTGAAAAAACGGAAATTATTCATATGCAACAGCCAAATCTACTCACCTGATGATTCCATGTTGTTATTAGTGATATTCTTCACCACACCGAATGCATTTGTCATTGATGAACGGCCTGTGCTTGAAGTTCTTGAAGTTTCTGAAAAATAACAAGATTGAAAAATAAGTATTATTAAAATGAAACTGAATTGAAATTCACCAAAATTCATTAATCTGTCGATTGACTCGTTTTTCAAAGTATTTGGTTATCCCGACTTAGAGATATTTCAACGTTTTTGAAAAAAATATTAGTGGGTATATCACACTAATTTTTAAAATCATCTTTAACATTTTTGGGTTTCAAGTCATTTTAGCGCGAAATTAATTAACTCGTAATTTTTTTTAACAAATTTCCCACAGTTTCAGAGAAAATTGATGAAACCTTTCAATATTCAAATAATACCAAAATGTGCCATCCTGACTTAGAAAATTTTCCACAATTTCAAGTCAATTCTATAGGGGGTATATCAAAAATGTTTAAAATCAAGGTTGAAATTTCCGGTTTTGAATGAAAGCATTCGCTTTGAGACATCATTTTAGCGCAAAATTAATTATTTTGTCAAAATTGGTCAAAATTGTCCCATAGTTTCAGAAGAATATGATAAAACACTTTAATACCAAAATAATACCAAAATGTGCCATCCTGACTTAGAAAATTTTCCACAATTTCAAGTCATTTCTGTAGGAGGTATATCAAAAATGTTTAAAATCAAGTTTGAAATTTCCGGTTTTGAATGAAAGCATTCGCTTTGAGACATCATTTTAGCGCAAAATTAATTATTTTGTCAAAATTGGTCAAAATTTTCCCATAGTTGCAGAGGAATTTGATAAAATACTGTAATACCAAAAGAATACCAAAATGTGGTGTTCGATCATTGACAAATTCTGCAATTTTGCAATATCAAAACAATACCTTAAATTGGTATGATACCACATTTTGCTCTTGCATAATCCTTAAGACAAATTTTAAAGGGTCCAGGAATACCAAAATTTGGTATTGATACCAGAGAAAGGTATTATTACGCATTTCCCTTGTTATTTACCCATGCTCGGGATATGACGGGTTTCCTTACAAAAACCACCCTTTTTACAATCTTTCTGTCTTTAGTCAAAATCGTTTTTTAAGCATAACTTTTAAAGTACTTAACAAAACATCATTATTTATAGATAGTGACTTAGGGGGGGACCCCAATACAGACCAAATGAGACCAAAACGGCCAAAATCGGTCCAGCCAGTGCCGAGCCAGATCAACATCCAACCACCCGCACAGACATTTACTCAGAATTTGATTCTGAGTCGTTATGTATACACGAGGGTGGGTCTAGGAGGTCAAAGGAGGAAGTTCATTTTCTGATTGATTGTATAGTAGGCCGTCCCAAAAAAAAAGAAAAGTTGTCAAATCTTTGGTGCTCACCCCTACAATGATAGATTAGGATGTCAGGAACAATGTTTTCATACAACAAAAAAATCCCAAAAATGGTTTACAACTCGCGCGCGGAGCTTGAATGAAAAAAGTGCATTTTTCGAGTATTTTCCAGAAATGCGCGTATCAATCATACTAAAGTCATTCAAATTTGGTCACCTTGTGCTTCTTCGATAGTTTAATGTCTCCTGAACAAATTCCTGTACAGACATGGTCAATAAAAGCTTGTGTTTGAGCATGGCAGGGCGTTTTAGGGAGAAAAATTTGTAATTCTAAGCTAAAAATTTTCAAAAATCGCTTCCCAAAACGAGCCAAAAAATTTGCAGCCAAATCTAATGCATTCAGCTTATAGGAAATTTTACGGAGATCATTTAGCTATTTTTGACATTCAATTTATGTCCACGCAAAGCCGAGATATTGGCATTTTAGCACGGGATTGAAACTCGTCTGAAAAACCTGTATCATTTTCTCAATCAAAACAGTGGCGCCGCGTGGTGGTAGCTGCGCTGTTTATTACACTGTGAAATTATCCATGGCTAATCCAAGGAACCAAAAGGTGACAACAGAAATGTCCACACAAAAGGGGTGTTGCAAAAAACTTATTATTTAAAAAAAAATCCTAACAAATCAGCAACGAATTACAAGTTTGATAGTCGAACTACACTTGAAAGTTGGTTTTGTTGTTTGTTTTTGCAAAACCGCATATTTTTTACAAAAGTGCCAAAAATATTCGTAATTTTCTTTTGCCTCTTGGTGGCGCTTTGTGTTAGTATGTGTGTCGTTGAAATTTGAGGTCGTGCACGCAGAACACAGAACAGTGAGAACTAGCGAAAATGCCTCACTTTCTTCTGATACAAGTTGCCATATTGAAATTGCTTGAAGATTCATACCCGTGATTTTAGTGAACAAAAAGTGACGAATTTTCAAAATTCTTAGTATATGAGCGTTTTTAGCATAAAACGTGGGTTACTATGATTACAAACGAGAAGGCATATATTTTAGATATTTTTATTTTGCTCGCTCAAAAACGATATTTGTTAGTAAAATTTCATGAAAAAATATGAGATTTTCTAACAATGTGACGTAAACGACAAATAATCATAAATCAAAAGTAATTTTATTAAAGTTCATATCTCCGAATGAAACAAATTCATCTATAAAACAAATATTTTTTTCAAAAATAGTTACCCATAAGAGCTTTATTTGATAATATCGAGAAGATCACAGAGCAGTACTTATAAATATGTCGTTGACGTCACATTGTGAGAAAATCTCATGTTTTTTCATGAAATGTGATTAACAAATATCGTTTTTGAGCGAGCAAAATAAAGATATCCAAAATATATGCCTCGTTTGTAATCATAGTAGCTCATGTTTTATGCTAAAAACGCTCATATACTAAAAATTTTGAAAATTCGTCACTTTTTGTTCACTAAAATGCCAATATCTCGGCTTTGCGTGGACATAAATTGAATGTCAAAAATAGCAAAATGATCTCCGAAAAATTTCCTATAAGCTGAATGCATTAGATTTGGCTGCAAAATTTTTTGGCTCGTTTTGGGAAGCAATTTTTGAAAATTTTTAGCTAAGAATTACAAATTTTTCTCCCTAAAACGCCCTGCCATGCTCAAACACAAGCTTTTATGGACCATGTCTGTACAGGAATTTGTTCAAGGGACATTAAACTATCACTTGAAGCACAAGGCGACCAAATTTGAATGACTTTAGTATGATTGTTCCGCGCATTTCTGAAAAATACTCGAAAATGTACTTTTGCCTTCCTCACTGAGGTAAGGCTATAATCCTGCTCTAAAAATGAACTTTGTATAAAAACGTCGTAGACCCACCTTCATGTATACATATCGACTCAGAATTGAAAACTGAACAAATGTCTGTGTGTATGTGTGTGTGTATGTATGTATGTGACCAACAAACTAGCTCATGTTTCTCGGCACTGGCTGAACCGATTTGACCCGAACCTGTTTCATTCGACTTCGTTTAGGGTCCCATAGATCGAGTTTTATACAGATTGAAGTTTTGATAAGTAGTTCAAAAGTTATGTATAAAAATGTGTTTTCACATATATCCGGATCTCACTTAAACGTATGTAAACTATGTTCGGGTCCCATCGTTGGTTAGGTCATCAAAAGACCTTTCCAACGAGCCTAAAACATTGAAGATCTGACAACCCTGTCTCGAGATATGCCCACTTAAGTGATATTGATGTACTTTTTGGAAGCCGGATCTCACTTAAATGTATGTAAACTATGTCCGGATCGACCATCCAACCCATCGTTGGCTAGGTAATCAAAAGACCTTTCCAACAAGTCCAAAACATTGAAGATCTGGCAACCCTGTCTCGAGATATACTCACTTAAGTGATATTGATGCACTTTTTTGAAGCCGGATCTCACTTAAATGTATGTAAACTAGGTCCGGATCCACCATCTGACCCATCGTTGGTTAAGTTATCAAAAGATCTTTCCAACGAGTCCAAGACACTGAAGATCTGGCAACCCTGTCTCGAGATATGCTCACTTAAGTGATATTGATGCACTTTTTTGAAGCCGGATCTCACTTAAATGTATGTAAACTAGGTCCGGATTAACCATCTGACCCATCGTTGGTTAGGTTATCAAAAGACCTTTCCAACGAGTCTAAAACATTGAAAATCTGGCAACCCTGTCTCGAGGTATGGTCACTTAAGTGATATTTATGTACTTTTTTATTCCGGATCTAAACAATAGATTAAATTTTTGTACAATTCCATCATATCAGTCATTGTTGGCAATAAGTGAGGAAGGCTCCAACCACATATGTGGATTAAGTTAGTTTTTTCATTCAAGCTCCGCGCGCGAGTTGTAAACCATTTTTGGGAATTTTTTGTTGTATGAAAACATTGTTCCTGACATCCTAATCTATCATTCTAGGGGTGAGCACCAAAGATTTGACAACTTTTCATTTTTTTGAGACGCCCTATTGTATAGCCTTTCCTCATTGAGGGGAGGAAGGCAAAACATTGCCACTAAAACCAATTTTGCAGTATGAATAAAAATTTGCTAAATTAACTAAGAAACTTTTTTTAACAGAAGACCACTGAAGAGTGAAGGCTTACACTGTACACACAGTGAGAGACGAGGACTAGAAGAGCGGGAGAAACAGCTCAGCATGTGGCTGGACGAGAATCGAGAAACATATATTTCGTTGGAGCTGCTGAAGTTCAGTTTTTGTACTTACTTTGTCGACGTCGGGTGCATTTTCTCGCGTTTGCGCGATTCTCGTTACAACTTTGGCTGATGTGTGTTGTTCTGTTGGGTGACTAAGATAGTTGTTCTGTTCTTATGCGGTTTTAGAGTATCTTGTGTTGTGTTTTAAATAGTGTTTAGTTGAAAAACAAAACTGGATAAAATGAAACTAAAGCTTTCTGCTTCAAATAATAGCTGACCTTGAGGTGCCGATTAGTGCTGATTTTGTGTGGTGTCTGGTGGATATTATTCCCTCGTGTAAAGATATTTCTTTTGGCCATTTGACAGGCGCATAACTGCAGGCTCTCTTTGCTGTGTGATCTTCAATGTTCAATGATGGTGTGATGTGCTATAGGTCGAAATTGGTCTCTACTATAATTATATGTGCGGTTCCATAATTTCAAATCATACCCAATTCTCTCGATTCGCTTTACATCACCGCCGCAGAACAACGATTCATTGCCTCTTGGACACAGAGGCGAAGCATCGTCATCATCATCATCTTTGGGGAAGCAAAACCAGTTTGGCAGCGTGTTTTTCATACTAAACAGATCGAGGAGAGCGAAATACCGCCGTGTTCTTATCAACACTTTTGTGTTGAAGGATATTCAATAGTGCTGAGCCAGCTATCGCTACAGTGTGAGTCAATGTGCTCTCTGGTGTAAAACGAGCAAAGGGCAATTTGTAGCGAAATTGTGTGTGTGTTTTTGTTGTATGTTCACAGCTGATAAGGGCTGACTGACCAAACGAAATCGAGTTTGGAATCGCGACACAGTGTACACACATCACGTCATAACGTTCTGGGAATTTTATCGATAACATCGCATGTAAGTAGAGCTATATGTTTTTTTTTTATTGAATGGTATGAAATGTCCAAACACATCGATATGGAGACTGCCAGCCAAAAGAGAGAAAGGTTGAATTATTCTCTGGGCATGAGTCATTAAAGACCCCCCAGGACTTTTGTGGTCTCTTTTGCAAGTTTCTGCTCGAAACTAGAAGTCCGGAGGCTTGAATGGGGAGGGCACGCAAACCTCTGTCTACTTCAAGGAGCCTTCCACCCCAGGGTTCGAACTGACGACCTTTGGATTGCGAGTCCAACCGCCGCCAGCGATGCCACCGGAGCAGGCTTGGTTTGGTGTGTTGTTTGTCTTAATACGACTCCCACACCTGAAATGACTTAACGGCCTAACAACAACTGAGGCCGGGACCGACGTTTTACTTCCCCATCCGATGGAAGGTTGGAGCAGATGGGAATTGAGCGGGATGCAATATTGTATGCAACAGCATGCAGTCGACATAAGCAGTCTTGTCGACAGATTCCCAAAAAAGTGTCCACGTGGTTTATGGATGGTCCCATTGAAGTTTTTCAGAAACACGTGGTTCTATTCCTCAATTTCCATTTCATTTCAATTTTGACCTCTTGGGCCACCCTTGGTTTTGGGCTTTGGAGTGGATTTAGACCAATAGTAATGCAAGGGTCTTATGAAGGACGTCAAGTAACATCACCATACCGAAAACGACGTTTGAATTAAATGTATTTTTTGAATTATGACCACAAATGTAAATTTATTGACAAAACCACGCAAATGTTGTTTATTTCGAGGTTTTTAAATAAGCTATCTGAAAAGTTGGATAGTTTGAAAAAGTTTGTACAATGCTTATAATGTTACTAGATGTTTCTACTAAGGTAAGCAAACAACAACGGAACCTTCAAATCATTTAGAGGCTTGGTGGTGGAAGTGTTAATTTAAAATCCACTTGGGGGCAGAATGGCTTACCCTTTTTCTGCTTTATAAAACAATCAAAAGTTACGAAATTTGAGCTAAATGGATTATTTCACTCCTGGTAGCTTCACTAATCACATTTAATGCAACATTTGCAACAAATGATGTCTTGGTACCATCCATAAAGCACGTGGACACTTTTTTGGGAATCTGTTACCCATCCCCCTCTCGTGAACAGTTGTCCATACAAAAAAGAAATTCTTTTTTGTATGGACTGTGGACAATTGATATTCCTTTGAGGCCCTAAACAACTCCCTAAAGTTTGAAAATGATTGGTTCAGTCCTCACTTTCCGCAAAGCGATTAAATTTTCCATATAATTTTGTATGGGAAAAATAGTTTTTTGAATTTTGATTTTTTTAAAATCCACGTTTCATGCTATATTAAAACCAGATTTATATTCGGTTGCTCGGGAATGTGCTCTACAACTTTCCCGAAGAGAGTATGGTACTAAATTGCTCCTATAAAAAGATATTTTTATTTTCGCATCGGCAGCCAAATCTAAACACTATTTTAGTGAAATTCAAGTTTCAGAAGATGGATAGGAACATCCTCTACCACCTGGTGCTAATAACTCGTTTTTGCCAAAACTGGATATTAGCCGTTTTTTCAATGGGGGGCAGAGAAAAGCCAAAAGGGGGTGGTTAGACGCGAACAAGTAAAATCAGTAAGGTGAGGAAGGCTATTCCGGGGTATCAAAGTCACCCCGGAATTCAAAATAAACTTTATTGCAAAAACGTTTTTTCTCACAAAAAGTGCACCTTGGTGGCCTAACCCAGTGCATGTTTTAAAAGTAATTATGTTTAGAAAAACCTTATTCCAAAAATAAATTGAAATCCTATCAATGTCACCCCGGTTTACGGTTTTTGGAATTTGGGCCCAGTACGCCCCCCCGGAACAACAAAAATCTGATTAGGCCGTTGCAAATATTTTTCAAAGTTTATATTTTAAAACTAAAAGAAGGCAAAATCTCTCAAAAGATGTGCAGTTTGTGTTTTTTTCATTATTTTGCAATCATTGTTTTTTTATGGATTTTTTCCTTCTTTAATATTCAACCTTATGAATATGAATTGTTATGAAAATTTTCCTTCTTTTTTTTAAATTTAACTTTTAAATGTTTGACAATCGCATTATTTTTTTATGTTTTTCACCTACCTCTATTCAAAGAATCAATTTAAATAGCAATATTTTTTCTGAGCAATTGTCCCTTCTTCAAGATTAGTTTTAAATAAATACAAGAAGGGAAAATTGCATAAACAACATTATTGCAAAAAATAAAGCAACAGACAAAAAATGTGCAAAAATGATAGAAATGCTTAAAGAGAACAGCTATAAGAGAATTTCCCTTCTTCAAGTTGAATATAAAAAAAGATGGGAAAATTGCATAAAAAAACCTAATTGCAAAATATTTAAAGAAAAGCAAAATCGACATCCCATCACCCAAAATACAGGGTCGAGCTAGGGGTCGAGAGTATAGTTCCATCAAAATTTATAGAGAGCTCAATGCTCGATAGAATAATGGTACCAACTCACACCTGCAAAACAATTATTTTAATTAATTAATTAAAACAGTAAATCTTCAACAAGAGTCATAAATCGACGTCTGACTACTTTTGTGTCACCAAGCTGTTGTGGTCAAGGCAGTTTAGTCATTGAGTTATTCTGTTAAAGGTCCCTGGTTCAGTTCCCGTAGACAACACTCATTGTTTTGAAGGATGAACTTTTTTCTTGAAATGGCCTCGAGGGCATTATTCTCTCGGTCATCTAGAACTGTGTTATCTGCGTCTGTAAATCTTACCGCTACTCTCGAGTCGGACGAGTGCTGCCCAGTTCTGGGTGTTCTTTAAATTGAATTCGAAAAAAGAAGGGAAGAATGTGAATTTATCTAGAGATTTTTCCTTCTTCAAGTTGAATTATGATCACAAGAAGGGAAAATTGCATTATAACAGCTCAATTGTCGAAGATTGCAAGAGGTTTTTTATCTTTAAGTTTAATTTCATATAAAAGAAGGGAAAATTTTATTAAAAAAATATTATTGCTAATTATATTGAAAGGGGAAAATGTTAAGCTAACAAGAGATATTCCCTTCTTTTAACTAAATTTTCAATAAAAATATCAAAATTTCATTAAACAAATGTATTGAGAATTATTCAAAAAGGAAACAATTTACTATTAGGGAAAATATGAGATACCTCATTTTTCGAAAATAATAATAATAATCTATTAAAGTTATATAAAAAGGTAAATAAACAACATATTTTCATTCGTAAAAATGAGAAATAATAAAATAAAGCAAAAAAATCTAGCAATAATTATGCTAAACGTCCTTGATGGTTTTTGAACGAGTTATGCCAAACGTCCATTATGCCAAATGTCCATTATGCCAAACGTCCTTGATGTCTTGGACCAATTATGCCAAACGTCCTTGAGTAATCAGGGGGCAATAAAATATTTTTTCGAAAAACTTCAAAATTTTAATGAAAATTAAAGTTAAATCAACTTAAAACCAGTTAAAATGCATTTTCCCGCGTTTATTATCATATTTAGCGTGAAATAGCAATGTACAGTCCCACGAAAAAAAATTATTTTGCGAAAAAATCCGTCAAACCTCGATATTTGCAAAACTAATGATTGAAAAGCAACTGTACGCCTGTAGAGTGCATAAGAAAACTCTTATTTCATCCAAATGTTGAAACCTAGGCTTGTTGTTCCAATTTTTGTATTTTTTTAATTTTTGGCCCTCCTTTGGTCAGAGCCGAGGGACATATTTTCAAAAAATATTTGCAACGGCCTTATGTTATTTGAAAAGAATATAGTTAAGCAATAACCTATTTAAAATACTCCCAGGCTGTATAAATTTGCGAATTTCTCCGCTTACGTAAAAAATCATGATGACTAGACATTAGCTTACGGAAAAAATCACTTCCTTGCTGCATTGCTGTATACTCCATTGCAGTGCAGTACTATTTTGCGGCATTATTTGCGGAAACACACGACGATCCAATATGTGTGTCGTGTCTGTAGTAGTTTTTAATGCTGTTTTCTTATGTTCGAGAACGAACCGAATGTATAATGTATATAAATGTTGGACTGGCTCAACAACAGTCCTTCCCCATAAAAGTGAGTGATGATGATTAGTTTGGGTGTATTTATTTCACAAATATTGTCCAACTAGAGAGTCGGGTTAGAGAGACGCAACTCTGCGTCCGTCGTCTAGACAGGAAGAGCCGTCCACGAAAATCGATATCAAAAGTTTCGCTCTACCACCGAATAAGAATCGAGCCGATGCCGATGAGAGGAGAACAAAAACACGATGGTGTACATACGTTGAACTTGTTTGATTCCGTTTGTTCAACCCATGGAGCCATGCTTGTCTTAATGTTTATCCCTTTGTGGCCCACCCTGGTTTATGGAAATTATTTCAAATCTAGAGTTTTTTCAATAGGTTCAATAGTTTATAGGTCCTTTAAAAAAAACTCTGGAAATCGTCAAACCAGTTTACAAATGTTCCAAAACAAATGTTTTGTTAAGAAATCATAAATATCTGTGATTCTTTTTTTAAGTAATTCATAAATCATTGAAATTTCTTTAAAAATGTAAGCATATTCAAATCATGTTGATATTTTTAAACATGAAAAAAAATCAAAATACATTAAATTAATGTACATATTGCAACATTTCGAACGATCCGGCGAGCACCAACAGAACGAATTCAATTCGCTCTGAAGGCTTTCTAGAGGCGTTGAATCTGAGCAACATCAGCAGCAGCATGCAATCCTCCGACAGTCCAGTATACATCATATGTATTTACACTGGCCTGCAGAATGGAGTCACACACAAACTTGTACTATCGAAATCCACGATGTCACAGTGCAGTGACTTTTTATGTGTTGGTTTCGTTTTATGTCAACCCGCGAGACATCAGCTGCTAGTGGTGTATAGAGGCAATCATGAAATTGAATTAGTATTCCGGATGTTTGACTCAACAACCCTTCTGTTTGAAAAGTCGAAGTCACGTTGTACTTTATTCCTGTTTCGTGAGCCTCCTCCAAGGCCTCCTCTGACAGTGGTGCACTGCTTTTTTAAGTTTTCGTTCAAATCATGGTCATTCACTTCTAAATGTTTTTAATAATTGCTCAAAATGTACTATCGTTATAACCTTCTTCTTCTGTTCTTCTACCTGGAAAGCAGCATGCTAAATCCATGTTTCAAAATTCAACAAAGATCGCCCAAGTCAAGCAGTGAGAAACAGCACTATTGCAGAAAACCACAAATTGTGACCTCTGGGAACTAGTTCAAACAATTTATTAGACACTAGCCTTTGCTACCTTTCTGAAACATTACGGTTGATCTTAATCATGCTGGAGATGTTTTCTAATGGTGGGAAATTTTATGACAAAACGCTGCCGGCTGCACCACAGGCCTTAGGCAAGACGTTCTTCTTATCATGTAGCATAAATTATATTTATACTCTGCTTTGACTGCATGCTCTCATTCATTGGAACAATGGCGTGTGATGAATACAAAAAGTGGTCTGCGAAACATTTCTTTTTGCGAAGAATGTTGCTTCAAATTATAAATTATTAATCATTCAACTCGGTGATTTGACTGAAACTGTAAATGCAATTGATATTTGCATGGAGTTGCGTTATGTTTTCTTGAACTTGAAATTTCACCGTTTAACCAAATATAAACTTAAGTAAATCGATAAATATCTTCAACTGGATTGAACCAAAATCTGCATAAAAATACATTCATAGCTGTTCCTATTCACCTCAGATTACGGTAGCTGATTAATTCTAAATTTATTCAAAAATAATTCCAAACGGTGATATAAGCTTCAAATAAATAACTCTTGAAAGAACCCCAGAAATGCTGTTTCCCATCATGACCATAGCTGTGTGAGTGCCCAGTCCATTTTTCTGATATTTTATCGTTCCTTGTGTCGTGGCAATAGTTTAGCCTACGCGCAAGTCGTGATTCTTGCTGAATACTTATACAGAATCCATTTAAATATACGTCAAGTTCTATAACGCTGACGTAAAACTAAAGCTTTTGTTTGCTAAGCTAAGCTTAAATACCAGGCAGGAGGATCGACTTTTTAAAATTTGTTTAACAAATTAAATAATATGAGTTTGAGATTTTTTGGGAAAATTGGAAACTGCAGAACACAGATCACAGTATTATACTTATTAAATTATTTTACTGTCTTGATTCAGAAGGCAATAGTCGATTGATAGCTTCATTGAATCATATTAGAATAATTTTTTTAAATGCATAACTGAAAAATGAAAGATGAAAAATGATTTTAAGTCTAACTATTTACACATCAGTTACTTCGTGGTGATGCAACGGTGTAAAAATTAGCGAAATATCGACCCACGGTGTATTTTTTCGAGACCTCAAATATAAAAAAACGGTATGACTGGTATTTGGCACCGTGAAAGAAGGGCTCTTTCCCGACATTTTGCGGGGTATACCGAAATATTTCGTCGGGGGTCTAGAACAACTTTTTTTTTGAAGGTGTTTTTTCGATTTTATGGGATATTTGTTCAAATAAATCACAGAAAATCGTTGCATTCATGTTGATATCACTCAAATTTCTTATGAATATGCCTTGGGGACTCTAACCAACTATATTTGACCAATATTTGACCTCCAATAAACAAAAATTCCAACCAAAATTATCAGATTTCTATCTTTTTTTGAAATTACCCCAAAATTCACGCTGGAAACTCCGATAAAACCGAAAGTAAATCTTTTCTTAGTACAATTTGTCATGAAATTACAGCAACACATTGCCCGGATACAAATTTTAGCATTAAACAATGCAAAACATAGATTATTTATTTAATAAGCTGTTTATTACCCAAAAGGTTCCAAAAACTATTTTTTCAATCCTCTGCCACATTACACCATTACATTTTAAAACTTTTTAGAATCAATCACATTGTAGAAAACAGTTTTCTGAACAAGTTCCATAAAAAAGTATCAGTTTTGGTTCAAAATAAGCAGAGATATGCTCAATTTCCTGAAATAAACAGTGCCTTTCTCCAAAATTTCTTAATTTAATTACCGTAAACTGGGGTGACTTTGATAGCCCGGGGTGACTTTGATAGGTTTTTCGAATGCCTGTCAAATTAATATCTAAACATTTTTGAGAATTTTGAGTATGCAAACGTTAAGGGATAGCTTATTATCGAACATATATGCAAAAATATGACTGTTACATTGGATGTATCAAAATTAGTGGCCAAATCAAATTTCTATCAATGTCACCCCGGGCTATCAAAGTCACCCCAGTTTACGGTACCTTTCACATGATGGGCACTGCCTACTGAGTTTTGTACTGAATGCTATAGAAATATTTTCATGAATTTCGTCAAAACTTGTTAATAACAAGTTGTTATAATTTTTATGTTTCAATAAAATATTATCATCATTAAAAATATCTTAATAGGCAGTGCCCATCATGTGAAAGGTAATTAAATTAAGAAATTTTGGAGAAAGGCACTGTTTATTTCAGGAAATTGAGCATATCTCTGCTTATATTGAACCAAAATTGATGATTGATTGATTGATTTTAAAATGTATTAAAATGTAATAGTGTGATGTGGCAGAGGATTGAAACAATAATTTTTGGAACCTATTGGGTAATAAACAGCCTAATTAATAAATAATCTATGTTTTGCATTGTTTAATGCTAAAATTTGCATCCGGGTAGTGTGCTGCTGTTATTTCATGACAAAATGTACAAATAAAAGATTTACTTTCGGTCTTATCGGGGTTTTCAGCTTGGATTTTGGGGTAATTTCAAAGAAAGCTAGAAATCTGGTAAGTTTGGTTCGATTTTTTTTTATTGGAGGTCAAATATTGGTCAAATATAGTTGGTTAGAGTCCCCAAGGCATATTCATAAAAAAATTTGAGTGATATCAACATGAATGCATCGATTTTCTGTGATTTTTTTGAACAAATATCCCATAAAATCGAAAAATAATCTTCAAAAAAAAAGTTGTTCTAGACCCCCCGACGAAATATTTCGGCATAGTAATGTCTTTCACGGTGCCAAATACCAGATATACCGAATTTTTTTTATCATTAGTTTGTTCTAAAAAATACACCGTGACCCTTTTCGGTGTTTGTAAAGATATACAATTTACATTTCAGGTCTGGTAAAAAGTTCAGATCCAAACTAGATTGTCCACCCTACATGCAAAAAAAAATTGTGCAAGCAGTTGGCCACAATGGTAATAAATGTAAAAAATCCACGTTATGGATGGTCCCTTAAATATAACAAGACTTACAAACTCGATTTTACACATTCAAAAATGCTTCAGATTATCAAAAATAACACACGAAGTCACTCCGAATTTGGCAAATCGGAGAACCTCTGCAAGAATCATGTCGATTCACGAGAGGGATCCAGAATTAGCCTGAACCACTTCATAAAAAATCTGTCGGGAACCAGTTTGCCCAGCCATTCGACGGTGCTAACGGTGGGTTGTTGTTATGTTCGATATGAAGCAGCATTCTTTGGGTTCAGGTTCAAGAATCACAATGTAAATAAATATATCATTGAGGAAGTTTTGACAATTTTACTTAAAGTGTATTTTAATAAAAAAAAAAAACGTTACTAAAAATCTAAATAACTAAATTATCATTTTAAAAAACATTCTGTGCTGTCTGAATTGGATTTATAAAAGAGTCGCTGTAATAAATCTGAAGTATGAGATCTAAGTTCTTTCAACAAATTTGGAAATCCTGAAATCTCATCGAAAAACTGGTTCCGCTTGTTCGATTCTATGTAGCACAAGCGCTGACAAACTTTCATGTGATCGAAGGCAGAACAACAAGCTATAAAAGAACGCCCACTTTCGCTTGCATAGTAGGTAAATCTGGGTAATTGACAGCTGTTGCGTTACAATCTTCGATATTTGTAGGTGACCGGCAAGCAAATACAGGTTCTTAAGAATGTGAAGAAAGAAAAAAAGCCATCAACGTAGGTATATCGGATTCAGACTCTTGATCAGTTATACCTGGTCGAATAAGGATGCTAAAAATTGAAGTGACAGCATCACAACTGATTTCTTTTAATTAGAATTTGCATGGGTGGAAGGTCTGAATAAGGACTCTCTTGATCTACAGGATAGTGGTCAGCTAGCTTGTTGTGAGCAAAATTTGGGAATCCCATAATTGTGCAATGCACGAAATAAAATCTATCGAATAAGACGAAACATGTGGTTTACACGGAGAGACCGGCCAGGGCAAATCTAAGAAAATCTTGGTTAATCTAAGAAAAAGTATGGGTTGATTTTTTACACAGCTTTTTTTCAACAATCGATAGTTGATTTTGTTAACCCGAAATTGTTGACTAAAAACTAGTTGGAATTGCCAGTTTTGCTGGTTTAATTACAAAAAAAAAAAAACTAGCGGTCGACTGCTACAATATTTTTTTTTGAGAAAATTAGGGGAAAGTGGGGCAAGTGTAACAAGCTAAGGAAATGCTCGTTATAACCCATCAAAAAGTTAAAAAATCTGTCGGATTTTATTATAATCATCTTATTCTAGGTCTTGACTAAGACTTTGTCAGAGCAAGTTTTAAAAAAAATCCTGTTTTTTATGTAAAAAATTGATTTTAAACATTTTGATTTTCCGTACGTTCTACTCAACTAGTGGGGCAAGACGAACAACCCGTTGGGGCAAGAGGAACAATGCATGAAAAAACATGTTAAATAGCTAACAATTGAACTGTTATCACTTAGATACATCAGATTAGAATGTATTTGAAAGGTTTCTTCCATTTTTAGACTAAATAATAATGTTTTACTAAAAATTTTATCGTTTTCACGAAAAAAAATATTATTAAGATGATAAATAGTTAATTTTCATAATATCACTATGTTTTGTATGGACAATTTTTTTAAACAATTGTTTATCAGTTTTTAAGTACCTTCATGTATTTATTTCCCAATAAAATATGTTGTTGCAGCAATTCGTAATTTTCAAAATCCATATGGTACACTTGCCCCACCTGAACAAGATTTTTTAAAAGCTCTCAACAAAAATAACCAAAAGTTAAATCATACTCTCTAATAGGTGCAACTCATTCGTTGGAACACTACTGATCTAGGAAAAATAGCATTTTGATAAAATGAGTCTTAAAACGAACCCCAAGCCTTATTTTGTACTTTCCAAATATTATAAGAAAACAAAGGTTTTGAAAAAACTTCATTAAATCTTATGCCCCGTGGCGTTTACGTCGTTTTGGCGGTTATGTGGTAGTAGAATCAGCTAATTGCAATGCTAGCAACAATTCCTCATACTGGAAATAATCAAAATTGTAAAAATTACGGCCGTACGAGCGATTGTTCCTCTTGCCCCATATGGTCGTCTTGCCCCACCTTCCCCTAACTTGTTTTTTGTTTTCAACTGAAACATTGTGGAATTTTCTGGCTAGACCATATTTTTCAACTTTTTTTAACGTTGTATCAACCGAAATATTTTTGCATGCAGGAAATAATTAGTGGTTAGTTGCAAAACATTGTTTATTTGAACATAATTTATGTAAGTGTTGATATTTATTTTGTTTAATAATCTAACGTTACAGGCTGGGCCGAATTTCTAGCTAAATGTTCAACTAATGTCTTTCTTGAATACACAATGATTTTCGTACATGTAGTCAATAATTAGTTTCAGTAAGCAATATTTTTATTTGTCTTGCAACTTGCATTTTTGTAATTCTGTTTTATTAGCATTGATTCAGACCAAAATTATGACTGTTTGTATAATTTTTTGCATGAGGTAATTAAATTACTGTTGAGATGCAAATGAACATAACTTGTTTTAAACCATTGTTATAAAACTTGATAAGTTTGATTAATATTTTCAAAGATTACCATGCATAAATCCAAGAAATAATAATAAATAATTTTCGCATTCCTCTTAAAACAGAAACCGAGCAAAATTTTCACCATCTTCTAAGTTTTTGTTTTTATTCAGCAATTCCATTTGAAAAGAGCCTAAACCGAAAAAAAAGTTCTCCAATCGGGCTCAAAATTTTTCTGGGGGTTCCTTGGCCAAAACAATTAGACCCGTATTTTTTTGTTTGGCCATTAGGGTGACCTACATCGTGCTAGGGTGGTTCGAAAAATGGCAATTTTCGTCATTTTCGCAAAACCACTTTTTCGAAAAATCATATCTCCGCGCCATTTCATCCGATTTTAGCTGTCTTAGACGCAAAAGAAAGGTGATGAGTTTGGCTATTTGAGAAAAATAGTAAGAAGTACCAAAAATCTAGCTTAACTATTGAAAAAGTCGTATGAAAACTTAAAATGGCGTTTTGACCGTGTCTGGACCAAAGAGCCTATGTCTGAAAATATTTTTATCGGATTCCTCGAAAAATTTCACATATCATATAAAAAATTGGCGATGTCGAACCGTACGTTTCCAATCGGCAAAAAATCAACTTTTTTCACTAAAACTGCGATAACTTAAAAAAAATCAGCGATGACCTATACATGTCTGGGTACCAAAAGTTGCGTCTTTCAATTACGAACATTTTGATACCCAGACATGTATAGGCCATCGCTGAAATTTTTAAGGTATCGCAGTTTTAGTGAAAAAAGTTGATTTTTTGCCGATTTCGTCATTTTCCTGTTTTTGCGCGTGGCGCGTCGAAAAACTCAGTTTTTATTTTCAAAAAATCATATCTTGGAAACGTACGGTTCGACATCGCCAATTTTTTTTCGGTTTAGACTCTTTTCAAATGGAATTGCTGTATTATAAAAAATTTAATTAAAAGTTGAATTCACTTACCATCGTCCGATTAATCATCATCTACAACAATCTCAGGTTTAGTTATTTTCTGGTAGTTGGGCACATAATTTTCACCAAATTAAACATTTTTGTTGCAAATAGACTTATGAAATTTATTAATGAATTAATACGAAATTCATATTTACGGCTATAAACTGAAAACCCGATTTAATCCCACCTGGGGTGAGATAGAGCCTTTCTGACTAAAGAATATATTGTGGATTTAGCTCGTAGCTGGATTTTCTGGCATCTTCTCACGGTCATTGGAAACGGTCGTGGATAGACCTAGGGGTTCCCAGATGGAGTGAAAAAATTCAATTTATAGAAAAATTATGGATTGAAATTTTGCTTTTTTATCACTTCTCCGACATCAGGAATAATTGTTTGAACATGCTTGTTCTCCTTAGTACCTAAACTCTCAATCACGAGCTTGGGAGTTTAGGTGTTAATATGAACGAATCGGTTAAAATCCATCGCATTACAATTATCTTGCCATAATGAAATCTTACTAAAATAAAAATCTAGCATTTTGCCTTCCTCACTGAGGTAAGGCTATAATCCTGCTCTAAAAATGAACTTTTTATTAAAAGCTCAAAGACCCACCTTCATGTATACATATCGACTCAGAATCGAAAACTGAACAAATGTCTGTGTGTGTGTATGTGTGTGTGTATGTGTGTGTATGTATGTATGTGACTAAAATTCTCACTGAGTTTTCTCAGCACTGGCTGAACCGATTTTGATCAAACCAGTTGCAATCGACTTGGTTTAGGGTCCTATACATCGCTATTGAATTGTTTGAAGTTTCGATAAGTAGTTCAAAAGTTATGTATAAAAATGTGTTTTCACATATATCCGGATCTTATTTTAATGCATGTAAACGATGTCCGGATCCATCATCCGACCCATCGTTGGTTAGGTAATTGAAAGACCTTTCCAACGAGTCCACAGCATTGAAGATCTGGCAACCCTGTCTCGAGTTATGACCACTTAAGTGATATTTATGTGCTTATTTGAAGCCGGATCTCACTCAAATGTATGTAAACGATGTCCGGATCCATCTTCCAACCCATCGTTGGTTAGGTAATTGAAAGACCTTTCCAAAGAGTCCACAACATTGAAGATCTGGCAACCCTGTCTCGAGTTATGACCACTTAAGTGATATTTATGTACTTTTTTGAAGCCGGATCTCACTTAAATGTATGTAAACGATGTCCGGATCCATCATCCAACCCATCGTTGGTTAGGTAATTGAAAGACCTTTCCAAAGAGTCCACAACATTGAAGATCTGGCAACCCTGTCTCGAGTTATGACCACTTAAGTGATATTTATGTACTTTTTTGAAGCCGGATCTCACTTAAATGTATGTAAACGATGTCCGGATCCATCATCCAACCCATCGTTGGTTAGTTAATTGAAAGACCTTTCCAACGAGTCCACAAGATTGAAGATCTGGCAACCCTGTCTCGAGTTATGACCACTTAAGAGATATTTATGTACTTTTTTGAAGCCGGATCTCACTTATATGTATGTACACGATGTCTGGATCCAACATCCAACCCATTGTTGGTTAGGTAATTGAAAGTCCTTTCCAACGAGTCCACAACATTGAAGATCTGGCAACCCTGTCTCGAGTTATGACCACTTATGTGATATTTATGTACTTTTTTGAAGCCGGATCTCACTTAAATGTATGTAAACGATGTCCGGATCCATCATCCAACCCATCGTTGGTTAGTTAATTGAAAGACCTTTCCAACGAGTCCACAACATTGAAGATCTGGCAACCCTGTCTCGAGTTATGACCACTTAAGAGATATTTATGTACTTTTTTGAAGCCGGATCTCACTTAATTGTATGTAAACGATGTTCGGATCCATCGTCTGTCCCATCGTTGATTAGGTTTTTAGAAGACCTTTCAAACGAGTCCACAACATTGAATATCTGGCAACCCTGTCTCGAGTTAAGACCACTTATGTGATATTTATGTACTTTTTTTAAGCCGGATCTCACTTAAATGTATGTAAACTATGTCTGGATCCATCATCCGACCTATCGTTGGTTAGGTAATTGAAAGACCTTTCCAAAGAGTCCACAACATTGAAGATCTGACAACCCTGTCTCGAGTTATGACCACTTAAGTGATATTTATGTACTTTTTTGAAGCCGGATCTCACTTAAATGTATGTAAACGATGTCCGGATCCATCATCCGACCCATCGTTGGTCAGGTAATTGAAAGAACTTTCCAACGAGTCCACAACATTGAAGATCTGGCAACCCTGTCTCGAGTTATGACCACCTAAGAGATATTTATGTACTTTTTTGAAGCCGGATCTCACTTAAATGTATGTAAACGATGTTCGGATCCATCGTCTGTCCCATCGTTGATTAGGTTTTTAGAAGACCTTTCAAACGAGTCCACAACATTGAATATCTGGCAACCCTGTCTCGAGTTAAGACCACTTATGTGATATTTATGTACTTTTTTTAAGCCGGATCTCACTTAAATGTATGTAAACTATGTCTGGATCCATCATCCGACCTATCGTTGGTTAGGTAATTGAAAGACCTTTCCAAAGAGTCCACAACATTGAAGATCTGACAACCCTGTCTCGAGTTATGACCACTTAAGTGATATTTATGTACTTTTTTGAAGCCGGATCTCACTTAAATGTATGTAAACGATGTCCGGATCCATCATCCGACCCATCGTTGGTCAGGTAATTGAAAGAACTTTCCAACGAGTCCACAACATTGAAGATCTGGCAACCCTGTCTCGAGTTATGACCACCTAAGAGATATTTATGTACTTTTTTGAAGCCGGATCTCACTTAAATGTATGTACACGATGTCTGGATCCAACATCCAACCCATCGTTGGTTAGGTAATTGAAAGTCCTTTCCAAAAAGTCCACAACATTGAAGATCTGGCAACCCTTTCTCGAGTTATGACCACTTAAGTGACATTTATGTACTTTTTTGAAGCCGGATCTCATTTAAATGTATGTAAACGATGTTCGGATCCATCGTCTGACCCATCGTTGATTAGGTTATTAGAAGACCTTTCAAACGTCTCCTTTCAAACGTCTGTCTGCCTGTGTGGATCAATCGGACCGCGCACTGGACTCACAATCCAGAGGTCGCTGGTTCGAATCCCGAGGCGGACGCAAAAAATTCTAAGTGTAAAATATAGGTATTCGGTGCCCTCTCCCCGTGCCATACCTTCACACTTAGGAGACCCGGGAGGCGGAGTCTTGTCGCAAAAAGAACGATACACACCTGTGGATCCGTTGACGAAACCGCAAGGTTTAAGAGGGCCACATTATAAGGTGTTACGTCGATTCCGTTTTTTCATTCCGTTTCAAACGAGTCCACAACTTTGAATATCTGGCAACCCTGTCTCGAGTTAAGACCACTTATGTGATATTTATGTACTTTTTTGAAGCCGGATCTCACTTAAATGTATGTAAACGATGTCTGGATCCAACATCCGACCCATCGTTGGTTAGATTATCAAAAGACCTTTCCAACGAGTCTTAAACATTGAAGATCTGGCAACCCTGTCTCGAGTTATGACCACTTAAGTGATATTTATTTACATTTTTGAAGCCGGATCTCACTTAAATGTATGTAAACTATGTCTGGATCCATCATCCGACCCATCGTTGGTTAGGTAATTGAAAGGCCTTTCCAATGAGTCTAAAACATTGAAGATCTGGCAACCCTGTCTCGAGTTATGACCGCATAAGTTATACATTGTGTTCTTTTTTCTGGATCTAAAAAAAAAATGATGAAACCACTCATATACCCATTTTTGGTAAAAAGTGAGGAAGGCATCAACCACATAGGTGGATTAAGTTAGTTTTTTAAACAACATTGAAAATTGTATCAAGTTAAATTAATGTACCATCAGTTTGTGTCACTGTGGGTCAAAAAATGATAGATTTCTCATAACTTCTTAAGAACAAAAACCATTTAAATGGTTGCGAAAAACTTTTAACGAAGGATTGTTCTTAGATGGTTGAGCAACATTTTCCAAAAATATGTTGGAATTTTGATGAATCGTTTGAAAATTGAAACTAAAATAATGCTCAAATATAAAGAAAGGATCAAAACAAGTCACTCAGCAGTGCTACTTTTTCAAAGAAATCGTATTGACATGCTACAATATTGGAAGTGGATATTTTCAAACTTTGAGGTACTTTCGACCCATTTCAAAAAGTATATTGAAAGATGTTAATTCATTGAAAAATCATTTATGTTGAACAACGTACTCCAAATATATATAATTGCCAACAACACAGGTTTTGTTCTAAGAATGTGACATTTTCAGAAAACATTTTTTGAGTTGTCTCTTACAAAACCCTTTAAACTGAATTAAGTTTCATTGAAAAGTCTGAGGAATTTCAAAGTCCATAAATAATCATTTTGAACTAATTTCACCCCTACGGAAGGTTAATTTTTTAATGATTTGGCAATAAATAGCCACTCCAGCCGCAATAATTTTAATTATCGCAGCGAACAATAAATATTTACTTCAATCTCAGACCGGATCCTGATATACCATTACATCGGTCATTGTATGCTAGCGATGCATAAAACGAACAGCGACTCAGCAACGTAACAACATTTAGAAAGAGGAAAGAATCATCAAAACGGAACACGTTATAGAGCAATGCAATGTTTCTCTTGCACAGTTTACGTCTGACAGCCGGAGACAGCGGTTGTTTTTTCTGCTGTTTTCGTGGCGCGGCACAGTGCTTACGGATGGAGGTGGAAGAATCCTCCGACGGGGACGAGTTTCGTTCCGTAAATGGAACGGGGAAGCGGAGGAAGACCAGCATCGGAGCCGTAGTCGGGGATGGCCCAGAGGAGAATCTTCTCAACAACAACAAGTTCAGCCCGCTGGCGGCGAACAACAACAACAACAATAACAATGGTATCCCAGCCGGGAAAGGAAGCGTCCCACCGGTTCCAGTGGTTCCAGTGACCAAGAAACCACCACCTCTGGTGGTAAAGAATATGAGCTACGCCAAGCTGAGGACTGTAATGTCGCCGTGCACAACCAAGCCAAGTTACAAGCTAACTCCGTTTGGGATCTAATTGCTGTGTTCCTCCGAGAAGCGTTTTGAGACCGCGCGGGCCCACTTGATTGCGAACAAAGTGGAGTTCTACACCCACGAGAAACGAAGCGAGCGGCAACTCCGCGTCGTCGTCCGAGGACTTCCGTCGGCTTCGCCTGAATTCGTCAAGAAGAACCTCAAGGAATCGCAAAACCTGGATACTGTGGAGGTGCACGCCATCAAGAGAAAGGGAGAGTTCGCCTCGTCAGAGGAAACCCCGTACATTGTTACGTTCCCCAAGGGGTACACCAGCCTCAAGCAGCTGAGTGAAATCAAGCGCTTGAGAAGATTTCACATCCGGTGGGAGGCTTACCGGAACAAGCGACCGAACATGACCCAGTGCAGGAACTGCTTGCAGCTGGGTCATGCAACCAGGAACTGTCACCTCAAGGGGAGGTGCAACAACTGTGGGGGTCCCCACAAGACGGACGAGTGCGAAGTCCAGGAAGCCCAGCCAAAGCGGTGTGCCAACTGCTCTGGAGCCCTCGAAGCTACGGACCGCAGCTGCCCCAAGCGTGCGGATTTCATCCAGCGGCGACAGCAGGCGTCGAAATCAAAACCGCCGGCAAGGAAGGCGGAGAAGCAGATTCCAGCAGTTCCGGCGTTCACGCCGGCGGAGTTCCCTCCGCTGCCAGGCGCAGTTCCGAACGGAAAATCGAAGGATCGCCCTCGTCCCGCAGGAAGCAGCCAAGGTGGCCCCCGAGACGGTGGAGCCACGGAGAAGGAAGCCTGGGAGGTACTCTACAGTTCGGCTGAGCTGTGGGGGATTTTCTCCGAGTACATCGGCAGGTTCAAGACCTGCAAGACCCGCTTGGACCAAGTAACTCTCGTCAGTTACATGATCTCCAAGTATGGAATTTGAGGAGTTATTTTTTTATTATTATAAATTGTTTTACTGATCCTCGGTCCCAACCTGGTCACAGCACCTAAAAGGACCTAATAAAAATAAGTTAAGAAAAAAAAATGTTTCTCTTGGGCCCTGCTGAGGGCGCCAAATTGCACCCTGTTCAATAAACTTACGAAATCACGAAAAAATGGAATCTACTTTTAGGCGATTTTAGGAGCAAACGGGAAACAAATTGATTGTAGCCGGATAAATGTCCTATGTCACAAAAGTTTTTGCATAAACATTGGACAGATATGCAAAACGGACAGGGCCAAAGAAACCGAAAAGCTACGATATCTTACATGCTGAAGGAAACATCGGTAGACAAGCTACTACAAACGAGTATAAGTCGAGCCAAAACATATATGCGCAAGCATTCTCGCGCCAGTATTTGAAGCTCAACTTTTTTTTTTTTATTCTTTGTCCTCTATCTTAACTTATACCCTAACTGGCTCAATCGGCTTTGCCATCACGGAGCCGTGTGTCTATTTATAGATTTCGAGATCTATTGTTCTTGTCCATGATGGATGATGATGATCTCCAGGGGGGTCTTCTTGGAAGAGTCTTCCTTCCTTCCTTCACGCGTTGTGGTGTGGTTGGTTGGTCATCTTCCCGTCCTGTTTGCACTCAACCACCACTATCAGGCTCGGGGGGGGAGGCTCAGGCGGGGGGAGCGGCGTGCGTGTGTGTTTTGGTAATTAATTACCGGGGTTCTGGTGCTCCCAGAGGGAGCAAGGGGGTCTAGTTGCCACCGAAAAATCGGTGACGAGGTGACCGGGCGGTATTCGATCCCTGATCGTCTGCTTGGAAGGCAGATCGCTTAACCATCAAGCTAAGTACCCGGACAGAAGCTCAAATTGGCGTCGAAAATCGATGTAGTGTGATTTTTAGGCGACATTTCCGATTAAAATTCATGCTGTATCGTATTATTTACGAAGATGAAAATGACGTCCAGCCTTAAAGTAAAACCTATACCTTTCTTTAGTAAGAAAGGCAATAGTAAGAAAGGCAAAAAGAAAATCGTTCTAAAAATTGATCGGGATTGCCGATAGATGTCAAATTTGTTTCAGATGCTCACTCATGGTCTGTACTATAAATGTGGAAAGAAATTTCGGATAAAATCAAAAATGAAAAATGTTGGTGAAGGTCACCAGGTGGGCTTTTACCTTTTGTAGGGATTTTTTTTTCTTATGGTAGGTTAATCAAACGGCTCTAACTCCAGAACCAAATTATGAATCTGGATGAAAATTGGGGTGGTTGTAGAGCTCGAAAAATGCAATTTTTGAGATAAATAAAAGATATGAAAATGAAAAAAAATTACCATATTTTCATTTGAAAACTGTGTATTTCGTTGAAAAGTCTGGCCACATCCGAAAACAGATCTCGGATTAGTTTTCAAAAAGCCGTAAGAGCCATTGCACAGTGGTCGGAAACGCAAATTTAGCAGGAATAATTTATTTCCGCTTCAGGGATGCATTTTCGAGCTTCGGTGTCTAAGAAGCATTTGTTAAAAATGAAATTCTACATCTTTTGGTCAAAACGATATTATGGTGGTCCAAAAATTTCTAATATTTTCAAAAACTATCTTCGCTTTTAGATGAGATAGAGGTATACTTTCTTCGACAGTATTGTAGTACTAGCCATTTCAAACAACTTTGTCAAAGACACCAAATCTCTATCTCTTAATCTGATCATTCTACAGCATTTTATATGAAAAGCAGTAGGGTGGCCCATCAAAAAAGTGTTTTTATTGCGTATCATTTTTGTATTATTTTTGGCAATTTTGGTGTCTTCGGGACATATTTAGAGCATAAAAATACGCGTCTTTTGAAATGTCAACGAAGTTGCTAGGTCATTTTGGTAAAAAGTTACAGCGTTTTTAAAGTTTTTAATAGGCCTTTTTCAAATGTTTGTATCTTTTCGAGGGGGACACAAAAAAATACGCTTCGCGGTGCATCTGAAAGCTCAAAACTTTTTCTTTAATATGAATATAACATCTCGAAAGGGTTTTTCTTAAACCCAAGTTACAGCGATTTAAAAATGGTCATTTTATGAGATTTTGTACCATGCTCTATGAGAAAATTTACATGAATATCGCATTAATCAGTATCAAAACTGCTCTTAGTGAGCTCAAATGCAGGTAAAATTGGTTTGTGGTCAAACGTGGTCGAACCTGGTTTTTATGGCAACTAGGGTGGTCTTAGATGACCTAGGGTGGTTCATATTCGTTCACTCTTATAAGATATGATTTTTTTTAAATTCGCATAGCAAGAAAATTAAAAAAAATAACAAAATTCAAATACTTAACCTGTTTTAAATAGTAAAGCAGCTGAGGGTATGATATCTGGTTAGGGTGGCTCAAATTAATTAGACAATAAAAAATTTAAAGATAAAAGATTTTATTCGTTAGAAAATGTATTTTAACATATTATTATTCCTCTACGTTTTGGTAAATCGTCTTTTATTTGTATTTTTTTGAAATAGGAAAATACTTTCTATGCATTTTCTTTGACAAAAGTAGTCATTTTGTATAATTAGTATGCCAATACGAGAATCCTTTTCCAATTTATATCTTTTTACCTAAAAATGCAAATAATGATAACGGTGCATTTAATCAAAAAAAAAATAGTAACAGGTTTTACAACAAAACCTGAACACTAGCCTAAAAGATGTTTCCTTACAAATATAACAAATTTTCAGAAAAAATAAGAGTTTTGGGAAATCAACTTCAATATCAATTTCTAAAGTGTGCATTTTTCCCTGAAACTATTTTAAGGGTTCAAATCATAACCTACAACCACATAGGTGGAACTCCATACAATCTGTTAGCTCAAAAAGAGGGACGATTGTTGAGTTCTGTCACTGGTATAGTGGAAATTTGTCCAGGGTTGTCACAGCCTACTCAGCATCAACCCACATTGACTGGGCAGCCCGCCGGCGGTTCGCTGGCGGACCGCCAAACCGCTCTGGCGATCCGCCAGCGTTTGATTTGGCGGACCACGGGCGACCCGCAGGCGGATAAAATTTGCAACAATTTGGCGCACGATCAATTTTTTTATCGTGACGTTGGTCCGCCAGCGACTCGCCCCGGGGTCGCCCAGGTTTGCCTTGAAATGTTTCACCCGCCGTTCATCCGCCCTACATACGCCGTTTTGTATGGTTCAACCGCCCCTATAGGATGGTCCGCCAGCGGGTCGCCCTCGATACGCCTTCCATAGAAAGTTCATCCGCCTAAAAAGCCCCAACCGCCGTGGCTCGCCCTCGACCCGCCTTTCATATACGGTTCGTCCGCCCCTGTAAGATGGTCCGCCAGTGGCTCGCCCCCGATCCGCCCCTATATAAAGTTCATCCGCCCAAAAGCCCCAACCGCCTTGGCTCGCCCTTGATGCGCCTTTCATATACGGTTCAGCCGCCCTTGTAGGTTGGTCCGCCAGCGGGTCGCCCTCGATACGCCTCCCATATAAAATTCATCCGCCCAAAAAGCCCCAACCGCTTTGGCTCGCCCTTGATGCGCCTCTCATATACGGTTCAGCCGCCCCTGTAGGTTGGTTCGCCAGCGGGTCGCCCTTGATACGCCCCCCATATAAAATTCATCCGCCCAAAAAACCCCAACCGCCTTGACTCGCCCTTGATGCGCCTCTCATATACGGTTCAGCCGCCCCTGTAGGTGGATTCGCCAGCGAGTCGCCCTTGATACGCCCCCCATATAAAATTCATCCGCCCAAAAAGCCCCAACCGCCTTGGCTCGCCCTTGATGCGCCTCTCATATACGGTTCAGCCGCCCCTGTAGGTTGGTCCGCCAGCGGGTCGCCCCTGATCCGCCCCCTATATAAAGTTCATCCGCCCAAAAAGCCCCAACCGCTTTGGCTCGCCCTTGATGCGCCTTTCATATACGGTTCAGCCGCCCCTATAGGTTGGTCCGCCAGCGGCTCGCCCCCGATCCGCCCCCTATATAAAGTTCATCCGCCCAAAATGCCCCAACCGCCTTGGCCCGCCCTCGATTCGCCATTCATACATATTTCATCAGCCCAAGCAGAATACCCGTTCAGGTTCCTTCAGGATTCTGATAGTGTTTTTTTAAGTTCATCTAAAACTGAAAAAAACACAAAGTGCCTTATATAGAAATGCAGATCTTTGTAGATTCTTGTGTGCTGAAATTTAGAAATAAAACAAAAAATATGAAAAAAAACATAATTTTCAACATAATGTTGTTCTCAATACATCTTACGTGCGTTGTTAGTTCACTGAGGTGAAATGATGAAAAAAATAAAGAAACAAAATAATATATTGATAAGCAAACTTGTTGCGAAGATTTTCCATTTCCTGCAAATAAAAATAATTCTTTAACTAATTCTTAAAAACTAAATTATTTAAAATGTTCATGTATTATTGGTACTTACATATAAACAGTCAACGTATTGAATGTTAACAATTCATACTCTAATCTAATCAAACACAAGCGCAGCTAATCCGAAGAAAGTATCCTAGTAGATTACACCCCATGCCCTTTCTTGTCATTCAATTTGATCATATATTGTATGGGGGAATGGTAGATATGAATATAAAAATAAATCTTACAGTGAAAAGATAAATACAAATAAGCAGTAATTTTAAAGATGATTCCGGGAAGCTGCAAAAACAACAACTATAATTAAACAGACAAATGCTCCAGATGGTTCCATTGCTGAAAGAAAAGGAATAGGATAAGGAAGGATATAAACATTTAAATAAATCATCTAGTGAATAGATAAATGTAGGCATTATAATTGAAGAAGATTCCCGGAAGCTGGAAGAAAGATAATTATATTTTAAAGAAAAAAATTTCAGATGGTTCCATTGCTATTTCAGTAATCGTCGTTAGTTCATGAAATTTAATCATATATGGTATGGAGGAATGGTAGAAAAAAGGACAAGGAATAGGAATGATATAAACATTCAAATAAATCAAATGAAGAATAGATAAATACATATAAGCAGTTCATTTATAAATGATCCAGGAAGCTTTAAAAAAAATTAAACACATTTTAAATGATATTGTTGCCGCTTAACTGATAATTGAAAATAATTGAAATTACTTCCTACCCACGTCCTGCATCATGCACACCTAAAAAACGTCAAACAAAACAAAGACAAAAATCGCTTCTGCATCACTAATTGCCTCCACTGCTGGCACTGAACCCGCAACCTTTGGAGTGTTAACATTCACACAAAAAAACATTAACATTAATTGAGTAAACATTGGCACAAAATCCGCTTTGTAAATGCCACCTCGATACTCTTCTAGAGGTTTCCTGGGAAAGATATACTTTTACCAAAATGTACGCCAAATTTCCATACAAACATACAAAAAAGAATAAATCAAATCATAACAACAATGAAACATATCAAATTCTAAGTATTCCAAATGATTGCACATCTGCCAACAATATTTATAAGGGGTGTCACATAAATTACACCAACAATAACGATTATTCTTGCAAAACAACCTTCAATCACTATTTCAAACGCACTTTCAACTGTTTGTTTACATAAGTAAACAATCTAAACAACACAACACTTCTCCCAACACAAAGTTAACAACGAAAATCAGTAGCCGCCGATTAAATAACAACACCCACCGAAGCTCGTTGAACACTGACTGAAATGTCAAATTCGAAATAAATTCCTTCAGAGGCAAACCGCCACGGCAATCAGCCTTTGGCTCGCCGCGGCGATTGAAAGGCGAACGATATTGAAACATTTCAGCGATCAGTTTGAACCGCCCAGGCGATGCGCTCATGGCACGCCAAGGCGGATGGAGGGCGGACGAAATTGAAAAATTTCAAATGTCAAATTTCAACCGCCCAGGCGGCCCGCCCTCGGTCCGCCAGGGCGGTTCTAGGGCGGACCACACGATCAGTAACGGCCGCCGATGCGTAACGTCCGCACTGAGTTAATGTGGGAAACAACAGTAAAATTTGAATCTATTATACCTCTTGCAAATTGACAGATCAAAACATGTATACCACTTGTATGTTGACAGAAGTTTAGAATACAGTGATCAATCGTACGGAAATATAAAGTTGAACATGAGAGTTTTCAGTGTAACTCGCACAAAAGTATCATGCGCCATTCAAGCATTCGTTCATTTAATGAAGGAATATATGTTGCTTTGGTGATGCGATTTCTTTGCTAATGATTCAATTTTTATGCTCTTCATCAACAATTAAAGCTCACTGCGAATCTCCTCCTTTTCCCGTATTCGATGTCAAAGAATTCAAGCCATGCACTACCTAAATACCTGTTTGCATTCGAATAAAAATGATGAGTTATGATATCTGAAAATGCAGTTTATAAAGCACAGTTTTTTCTGGCATTTTGGAGCAGGAAAGGTTAAAGAATCGCAAAAACAAACGACAAACACGAGAGTCGCACGAGCAGCAAAACGAAAATTCAAATCATGGAGTGCTGCGATTTTGTTTACTTGAGGCAACTTTTCAGTATACCAGATTTGAGTGGACGAGGGGTCAATGCATATTTCATGTAGTTTACGATTAAATGAAATTATCAACTAAGATTTAACTTAAAACATTAGAAGCGAAGTTGACTTTATAGCTGTCGGCCACTTTTGCTAGTACCAACCACTAGTGTCTTCCTTTTATCTACAAGGACTTCGCCGCCCTGGGCTCCTAAGTGTATGAGAGTGTTGCACGGAGCGACGGCGCCGAATACCCATATTTACACAAAGAATTTTAGAGCGCCCGCCGCGGGATTCGAACCGGCAACCTCTAGATTGTGAGTCCAGTGCGCGGTCCGATTGATCCATACGGACGGGACATTAAAAGCATTATTTAAAAAAATGATCGCAAAAGGAAAAAAAATAAATATAATAAAACTTACTAGAAATTTGAAATTTGGTTGTGAGTATTACAGTTATACATAAGACACATTCAGGCGTTGCAACGTCACAAATTTTCCACTTTTTGCGAAATATGTCTCGTATGATATTAAAACCTTTTTCAAATATAAATATGAATACAGATTTGGATTGGAAAAAGAATGTTGTACAAGTAGTGACTCTGGAAGACTTATGTTAAGTCTAACATTTCATTTGCCACATCGATCACTCCGTGACGTTGCAACGGAGTGAGAAATAAGATGCCGAACAAATGCTATTTTGCGCTACTATAAGCGTTAGATTGGGTACAGATGAAAAAGAAAATAAAGTTAGCATAAAATTATTATCAACAAATGGTAGATTAAAATAAAATAAGGATTACTCACTAGCTACATCTACTAACAATAATTGGTAGAATCTACAGAACAATGACAACATCAAGGGATGTGTACTGCCGTTCTACGCATAATTGTCCCATGTCATATTTAGACGAATTTGACATTTTTAAGTTTAGTTTGTCGTATACTTTAAGAAAAACACATAATATCTAGTAATTTGTTCTGAAACTCATCAAAAACAACACCAAGTCTGTTTGTCCCATCGTTACACTTCTACGTATAATTGTCACACCAAGTCTTCTCTGAAGTACTGCTTAGTCAACATTATGTTCTCGATGGAAATAAATGCTGTCAACATAATTAAAAATAATTTTCCACTTTTTATAATTTTATGAAATTCAAAATATTCTAACTACATGCACTATGGACGACCCGTCGATGCAAAACTGCTATAAAAACTTGTCGAAAAGTTGGAGCTCTCCACCGCTAGAGGCAGCACCGTGCATATCCCCGTTTTTGAACCTCAAGTTCCGCGGATGTGCTACAACTTTTTCAAGACGCTAAATCGATAAGAAAATGTATCATGTTTACGAATATTCACATTCCCATTTTGTATGGGCAAAATTGTATGAAGCTTTGTATGGAACAACTTATGATGCAAAATGGAACCCTTTAACACAGTTAATGCATGGAAAGTTTTATCCTTTTAAAAAAATACAAATTATGACGATTTACCAAAACGTAGAGTAATAACAATATGTTAAAATACATTTTCTAACGAATAAAATCTTTAATCATTAATCTTTTTATATTCTAATTAATTTGAGCCACCTTAATCTGATATCATATCCTCAGCTGCTTTACTATTTAAAACAGGTGATGTATTTGAATTTTGTTAAAATGTTTTTTTATTTTTCTTGCTATGCGAATTTAAAAAAAATCATATCTTATAAGAGTGAACGAATATGAACCACCCTAGGTCATCTAAGACCACCCTAGTTGCCATAAAAACCAGGTTCGACCACGTTTGTCCACAAACCAATTTTACCTGCATTTGAGCTCACTAAGAGCAGTTTTGATACTGATTAACACAAATATTACTTTTGTACTATTGGTAAACTTTTGAATAACATTCTTAGGTCCAAAACATTGTAACAAAACACCGCGACAGAAGAAATAGCAACAGATTAACACGATTCAACATTAGGGAAAATTTCAGGAGAAAACAGTACACAGTAGAATAACAACTAGTTTTTGAATTCAAACTAAAAATAAAACAGTTTTTACTTTAATGAAAATTGATAGGCACACTATAAATGGTTAGGCGCTTATACATACATCAAACCTTACGTAATGTACCACCCTCAGCCGAGTTAAAATGCGTAGCTGGAAAAGAAGGTGTGCATGCCTGGCACGAACACTCAAAGCGTGTTCTAGCGTGTTGCTCGTAATGACTCAGAGCAAGGGTGAGATGTAGGTGTAAGGGCAGTGCGTGTTCGTCGGGAACCTGGTGCATAAGATCGGTCAAGGCCCGTTCTTACACTGAAAATTGAGAATTGCGAATTGTTTCCTAGGGTAATTCAAATTCCCCCTTGAAATCAAAAATTGACACATCACAAGGACATATTCCAAATTTGAGCTCATTCTGACCACGGGTTCCTAAAAATATGGTGTCTTGAGGGAAGTTTTTCTAAAATTAATGAAAGTTCTACATCTGAGAAATGGTTAGAATCGGATAACTATTGCGTCCTCCCCGGGTAAAAAAGTGAAACAGTTGCCATTCTCCATACATTTTGACGATTTCTCCCATACAAACTTCATACGATTAGAGGGAGTGCCCCGTGGTCAGAATGAGCTCATATTTGGAATAAAGGACAGCGTTTTTTTTTAACAATAGCCAAAATCTTGGTAAACAAGCAACTTCAACCTTTTGAACACCTAGCTTTGAGTAGGAATCTTGCAGTAGAGTATACCAAAGCCATGTTGTAGAGCGCACAATCTGATTTGTAATTTTTTTTGCGACAATTCCTATGTAATTAAAAAGAATGGTTGGTAAAATACTTGCATATTTTGACAGTAATCAAACTTGAAGTAGGTCTAAGAAGATTTTTTTCTGAATTTGTAAAATGCTATGTACAGTAGGGTTACTCATCTTATTCAAAGAAATTGTCACAGAAGGATTAAAGTTTTTTTTACAAACCTCACCGGTAAAATATTTGCAAAAATCTGCAACAAAAAAGTTGTCTGCAACAAATTTCGGAAATCTTCAAATTTGCAGAGAAATCTGCAAATCTGGCTTCCCTGATCCCACCTGGATTCATTTTCGTTTTTTGGTCATATTCAAAGTTCAAATTACTGATTCCAAATTTCAAAGGTACCGACCGGGATTTGATCCCTGAACCTTCAGCTTGTGAGGCAGAAGCCGTAACCATTAAGCCACGGAACCGTTTTTTTCCATTACGGATAACGTCCATTCCGGATAATGTCCATTCCGGAAAACGTCCATTCCGGGAAATGGAATTCCGGAAATTGTCATAGAATCGTCCGGCCCACCGGATTCGGCCAGCCTTGGCGACCTTCCGAATACTTGGCTTGCCGTAGAGTTGCGCCAGCTCGTGGCTTGCAGGTCCTCCTCGAGCATCGTCCACGTCTCGTGACCGTAGAGAACAACCGGTCTTATCAGCGTTTCGTACATGGTACACTTTGTACGCCGGGAAAGATGACCTGACCGTAGGGTCTTGTGGAGTCCATAGTAGACACGACTAACAGTGATGATGCGCCTCCGAATTTCTCTGCTGCAGTTGTTGTCCGACGTAACCAACGATCCGAGGTACACAAACTCCTCCACGACCTCGAACTCGTCTCGTCGATTCCTCCTGCCAGCAGATACTTCGTCTTCGCAACATTCACCTTCAATCCAACCTTATCCGCTTCCCGCTTCAATTCGGTGTACCGAACGTTTTGTCGACAATGTCCATGTCGTCGGCATAGCAGATGAATTGGCTGGACCGGTTGATAATCGTGCCCCGCATGTTGAAGCCCGCCCGCCTCATAACACCTTCAAGCCCAATGTTGAAACAGAGGCCGGAGATACCGTCGCCTTGTCGCAGTCCCTTGTGCGACTCGATCGGGTCGGACATCGCCCCCGAAATTTTCACGCTGCACGGTGCACCGTGCCTCATCCATCGTTGATTTTACCAGTCTGATCAGCTTCCCGGGAAAGCCGTAATCGTACATAATCTTCCATAGCTCTTCGCAAACGACCGAGTCGTACGCGGCTTTGAAATCGATGAACAGGTGGCGCGTCGGAAGCTGGTACTCGCGACATTTTTGGAGGATTTGGTGTAGCAAAAAGATTTGGTCCGTCGTCGATTTCCCCTCCACGAAACCGGCTTGGTACGTCCCTACGAAATCCTTTGCTCGATCTGACAGACGACAGAAGATGATCTGAGACAGCACTTTGTAGGCCGCGTTGAGAATAGTGATGGCTCGATAGTTCTCACATTCCAACTTGTCCCCCTTCTTGTAGATCGGGCATATTACTCCCTCTTTCCACTCCTCCGGTAGCTGCTCTGTGTCCCAGACCTTGACTATCAGCCGGTGTAGACAGGCCGCCAGCTTGTCCGGGCCCATCTTGATGAGTTCAGCACCGATACCATCCTTACCCGCTGCTTTGTTGTTCTTCAGCTTCTTGATGGCATCCTTAACTTCCCTCATCGTGGGTGCTGGCTCGTCCTCGCCGTCTACCATACCGCTGACGTCGTTACTTTTGCATTAATTTATATCCTCCCTCCCCTTCACCATTCAAATTTGTTAGTTTTTCGTCTGCCAGATTTTTAATAAATACTTTGCCAGATGTTTCAAATTAAGACCTGGTAACCCTGGTGGGGACACACCACCATTCGCTCCGTCATGGCCTAGTGGTTAGCATTTTTGCTTACCAATCCAAAGGACGGGGGATCGAACCCCACCTCGAGCGACTTTGATTTTTCGTTCAATATTTATCATTTCAAATTTATGTGTTCTTAACTTTCTCGTTGGGAGCAGATGGGAATCGAACCCAGAACCATTCGCTTGCAAAGCGAACACCGTAACCAGTCAGCCACGGCCGCTTCCCTTTCTTTTATTTGCATTTTTTCGCAAAAATGTTTAAATTATTTTGAACTTCTATGGTTATGCTAACGATGTCAGAAATTCATCATAATAAGGTGTCTCATTAGGGAGCTGGGGTAAGACGGCCAGGCGGGGTAAGACGGCCACCCCACTGTTTTAATAAGTATACTAATGAATATTACTAAAATGTTCAGCAATACTGTTCCTCATGCTAAATAATGCATATGGAGTCACCTTTGCCAGAAATATTGTTTGAAATAGTATAAAAATAGCTCAAAATAAACAAATAATTTTTGAACTTGAAACTGGATGTAATTTTCATGAATTACAACTTAGGCATTTTGTTAAATAACAATATGTTTTTCTGTCTTCAAATATTTTTCATGTTAAATTGAAGTTTTCCTAGATTTTGTCCCTCGAAAAAGTTCAAAAAATGCGATGAACTGTTTACAAAAAATGTTTAAAAAAATAATTTATTTGAGGGCAAGACGGCCACCTCCTCCGGGGGTAAGGCCACCCGTAATTTGTAGATTTTATTTGATATAGGTTATATTTTTGACGGTTTTTGACTATTAAGACATATTTGTAGCCAAAGGAAAAGCATTTTCAATAAAACTATCCATTTTTAATCAAAATGCTGTTAACTACCGTTTCGACAACATTTTTTACTGTGATATAGCAAAACTCCTGAAATCCTATCAAACTTTTCATAAAAATCGCTAATTTAATATTGTTTACATAATTTTGATTTACTTATTCTAATCAAAATACACAAACTATTTTTTTTTGTATCAAATTGTGTTTGTTTTGTAGTAAAAATTCATAGTTTTTCATAAAATGTGGTCGCAATAATATGAAATTCACTGAGCCAAAATATGAAATTTTTTAAACAGCATTTTTCTTCACATTTGAAACCTGATTTTTTTCAACCAAAATAGTTATGATGTTCAGAGAACTCTGTTGAACCAACCATGTAGGTGTTTGGCTGGATTTAGCAAAGTTATTAAGTTAATTTATAGCATTGGCCGTCTTACCCCACATGGCTGGCCGTCTTACCCCGCGTATTTCATATATATACGATTTAGATTACTTTTTTAAAATTGCTGAAATGTATTGAAAATTGGTTTTTAGACCAACTAATTTATGTCATTTCTATAATGAACTAGTAGTAGAACAATATGTACGTAATTTGAGATCAAAATAATCTGTTGTGTAAATTTTATTAGACTTCTCCCTTAGGGTGGCCGTCTTACCCCCATCTCCCCTAGTTATTGAAATCGAACCCTAGTGACGAGTATGCTGGCAAACTCGGATTGCTTTTGAACCTTGTTTTGAACCTTCATTCGTGTTTGACCTTGAACACTGTTCTGTTTGAAACAGTGTTCGTCAGGATCGCCGAACAATTGTTTGAATTCGTGTTTGAAAATTTGTTCTAAACAAATGGGTTAAGCAATACATGAGCTTTAATTTAGCTTTGAAAAGTTATTTTATTGAAATTCATGAAATTTTCCAGACAAAAAAAATGTTTTAGCCGAGAAAACAGTGCAAACCGAACAATTGTTGTCACCAGAGCTCAAATCCAAAGTCACCAAAGTTTGAAACTCAACGTGAACTTGGGTTTATGTTCGAACATCCGCACAAAAGAGTTGCTGTTTGGACGCGGGTGGCAAAATTTTAACAGAAGTTCAAACAATGAACGGTTCGGCCGATGACTGGTTTTCATCAAAATTTAATTAAATTTATGTTTTTCATTTTTCATTATTTTCTGTCAAGTTGGCGGTCAATCTTATTCAATTAGACCACGCGTTCGTACAATACGCTAATACAAAAAAAAAGAGAATGGCGTGATTGTTTTTGCCATATCAAAATAAACCGGAAAGAAACAATCCATCGTAACGGAACGAGAAGTTTTTTTTACATTTCAGTTGTTTGTTTTCAAAACTTTACTAAATGCACATGGTACATAACCGCAAGGAGTTTTTAAATTTAATTTAATCGTTTTTTATTCTCTCTCATTTCAGAGCATCGCAGGAATTGAAAGGCGTTTCGGTCAGACGAGCGCCCGCCACGATGAGGTTGATCGTCAGAAGCATTGATCAATGAAATGAAAAAAAATATTACAACCAACTGATGGGTCGTTATTGATGCAGTGGCACGTTCGGAAGAATAACGTTCATGGGTGGCAGTGGCCAAGTGCGTTTTAACTGTCAGTAGAGCACAACGCACTTGTTTACCCCCTGCGCGATAAGCGACTTAGTTCGTGTTTGAAGTTACTCCGGCTGGCTGGCAAACAGTCTCTGATTGATTCGAAGGTCAACGCAAAGTAAGCAGCAACCATGTCGACAGTACTGCTTGAATCTCGCGCTTATCGGCCGTTCAAATCCAGTGAGGAGTACCTGTACGCGATGCGCGAAGATTTGGCCGAATGGCTGAATATGATGTACCCAGAACTTCGCATGACCGTGGACAACTTTATGGATCGCTTGGACACAGGAGTCGCCCTATGCAAGGTAAGAAATAAAAAATAAACAATGAAGATTTACGCGATTCGACTCAAAATATTGTTTTTATCCCCGATAAATCACGTTTATTGCAACCGTACTCGATTTTTATTTGTCATTTAATGCGTATTTTTAATAATTCTACCTATGGGACTACGAAAAATAGAATCACAAACAAAACATATATTTTCCGTATTTTTCTGTTTTATAACTTTTGAGTGATTAATTGTCTGTTAGCATACCAAATTAATATTTTCTATTACGAAAAAAATACACCCTAACCAAAAATCATGGTTTTCTGAGTTCAATCATCCCACTTATCATTAAAAAAACCCATATAAACATTTTTATGGTTGTAGCACCTGAACTCAAAAAATCGCATGAAAAGTGGAATATTAAACTCAAAAAATCATGATTTTTGGTAAGGGTGTAAGTTTTACGGCGACTCGGTTTTTAGGTTTGAAACTTTTTGCACGTGTGTCTCGTTGAAAATGTGTGTGCACTAGGGTGTAATATGGTTGTATGGAAAAAAATTAAGTTGTCCAAATTTAGCGAGCACAGCAATTTTTCAGTTCCTTTTGGGGTCCCAAACAACTCCCCAAAGTTTGGGAACGATTGGTTTAGTCCTCACTTTGCGCAAAGCGATTCAATTTTCCATATAAATTTGTATGGGAAAAACCATTTTTTTGGATTTCGATATTTATAAAATCCACGTTTCACGCTGTACTAAAACCGGATTCATATTCGGATGCTCTGGAAGGTGCTCTACAACTTTCCCGAAGAGAGTATGGTGCTAACTTGCTCCTAAAAAAAGATACAGCGTGTTCAAAACTCGTCTAAAACGTGTTTTTTGCTCGAAAATCACGTTTTAGACGAGTTTTGAGGACGCTGTATCTTCTTTCAGGGACATGCTAGCACCATACTCTTTTCGGGAAAGTTGTAGAGCACCTTTCAGAGCATCCGAATATGAATCCGGATTTAGTACAGCTTGAAACGTGGATTTTATAAATATCAAAATTCAAAAAAATGGTTTTTCCCATACAAATTTATATGGAAAATTGAATCGCTTTGCGCAAAGTGAGGACTAAACCAATCATGCCCAAACTTTGGGGAGTTGTTTAGGACCCCAAAAGGAACTGGAAAAGTGCTGTGCTGGAAAATCGATTTTAATATTACACCCTAGTGTGCACGCTGTATAACCTAATATGTCATCATCATCATGGATTTGAAGATTCTAAACCACTTTAGAGTAGTGTTGGGATAATATTCGAGCTCGACAATCAGATATATGACAACGAAGCAAACTATTTTTTCGTGATTCGATTATTCAAAGATCAGGGTATATGTACAAAGTGAAATTTTTCCGAGGCCTGCGGATAATCAAGTCTGGACTGTATTCTTATTTATCCAGAATTACGAAAATCTCATGGTTGAAAAAAAACTACCATTACAAACATGATCATTATCATGGCAAATATGTTGAAAAGGTCAAATTAGTGGTGGAGCAATACATAGTCGAAAACTCCAATTGGTTTTTTGAAGTGCATCAACAACATTAAAGCAAAAATATTGCAATAAAAGATTCGTAGGTTTTTTAAGGATTCCAGGCCATTGTTCACGCTCTTTCTACTATTTTTATTTACTACTCTTGCTATATTATTTAATGTTTCAAATTTTTTTGAAAAAAAAACATGAATAAAAAAACTTGTCGGCCTGGGTTCGATCCGAGAAGGTCCCGGTGGCATTTTTCAAGTCGAGATTTGTTTGATCACGCCTTCCGTCGAACGGGGAAGTAAATGTTGACCCCGGTCTAACCTAGAGGTTAGGTCGTTAGCTCAGTCTAGATGTAGGAGTCGTCTCCTTTGGACTCACAATCCAAAGGTCGATATTTCGAACCCCGGGCTGGGTGGAAGCTAAGGTGTAAAAAGAGGGTTGCAATTGCCTCAACAATCAAGTCTTCGAATACCTAGTTTCGAGTAGAAATCTCGCAATCGAGAACGCCAATGCAATGCTGTAGAGCGAATAATTTGATTTGATTTTGAAAAAAAACTTTTCAAGGATATGACAGAAAATTAAATTATAATTCTAAATGATGGAATAAAGTAAATTGTATAATTGAAGGAAAATTACCGTAAAGAAGCCGGGGTGACTTTGATAGGTTTGCGATTTTTCCGCAAAATGAAGTATACAATGAAAATACGTACGGAATGGTTAAGAATCATACTGACCGTGGTAGAGAAGTGTTCAAAGTATCTCAATAAGAGCTTTTCATAAAAATTTGAAAAATTTAAAAAGTTAGTTAACTATAGTTAAGAAAATGTTGATGAAAGTCATTATTTTAAACTTCTCAAAGTGTCGTGAATTTCTCAATGAACATGATTTTGAATCGGAAAACGGAATGCATTTTCGGATTCTTTGGATAATTATCCACTAGGAGAAGGTTAAATAAGTTTGTAAATAATAAATAAGATGTGTTTTTGAAACACAATTCGAAAAAATCTCCTTATAGCCAATTTCAGTTGAACAAATTTCATGTCAAATGTTAAAACTTTTGATTCGTGCTTCGAATTCAGTATAAAATGCAATATAAATCGATAATTTTATGACCAAAACTAGTTTTAACAAGTTTCAGGCAAAATTTCGACTTTTAACAATTTTACCTACAATTTATATGTATTTTGTTAAAAAAGCTAATATATCAGCTACTTTTGTGATGGTACATTTAAAGAACAAATAAAGTTTGAACATCTTAAATATGATTTTAACCAGAAAAACTATGACTATCAAAATCACCCCAGAATTTAAATTTAGAACTTTTAACGTAACTCTTTTTCTAATCACTATTGAACAAATTGTTTATACAAAATAGTGCATGGCATACCCCAATACATTTTTAAAAATAATAATCTTGAGAAAAATCTTACCTGTTGCAAAATATTCCAAAAACAAATTGAAATCCTATCAAAGTCACCCCGGTTTACGTTACCTTGGGAAAACAAAAACGTATTGCACTGAATTGAATGATATGATTTATAAATTATAGTAATGTCACCAAAAATTTACAAAGTGAAAGTACCGTAATCTGGAGTGAATCGGGACTACAGTCTGAATAGGGACAGCAGTTTTTAGAGCACTTAAAGCTTTTAAATTTGGAAATGGATGTACACATTTTGTTGGCCTAACTGAAACCAACCAGAAAAATCAAAATATTGTGCTCCAACATGGTTAGCATGGGGCAAGGTGACGGTGCAAAACATCGAGGACGAATACAACGCGCTGAACCAAGAAAGCATCCGATCCTACATTACCAACACGCAAAGCAGTCTAAAGAGCGATCCATCGAAGTTTCGGAGTTACGTGAACAGCCGGAAAAACGCCAATCGAACTCCAACAGACGTTTCGTACCGCGATTTGAACTAAACATCTCCAGCCATCGCCACCAACTTCTTCGCTGATTTCTTCAAGTCGGTGCACAGTTCTGATACAATTCCACCCCGCGACCACGAATTTGAATATGTACCAACTCACTATCTGCGGCTGCCGCTTCCGGTGCTCAACGACGAGGAAACTCTGAAGGCGCTTTCGGGAGTGGACGGAGCTAAAGGACCAGGTCCGGATGGAATTCCACCGTCGCTGATCAAAGCTTGTGCTGATTCTCTCACCGTTCCAGTTAAGAGGATTTTCGACGATTCTCTTCGAAAAGGCGTTTATCCCGCGATGTGGAAAGTGGCGTCAATCACTCCGATTCATAAGTCAGGGAGCACCAAGAAAGTCGAGAACTACCGACCGATATCGATCCTGAACTGTCTTGCCAAGGTTCTGGAGAAGATTGTGTATGATAGGCTGTACGCGATGGTGCGTCCGATCATTTAGGATGATCAGCACGGATTCATGCAGAAACATTCGACGACAACCAACTTCCTAACATGTGTACACTCAACTGTAAATGCCCTTGAATCCGATGAACAGGTTGACGCCATCTACATAGATTTCGAGAAAGCATTCGACAAGGTACCTCACGCACTCACCGTTCGAAAGCTCCGCAAGCTCGGTCTTCCTGCTTGGACTGGCTGCTTTCGTACCTGACAAATCGGAAAGCTTTTGTCAATCTTCGAATCGCTCGTTCCAGCACATTTGACATTCCCTCTGGCGTCCTACAAGGCAGCCACCTCGGCCCACTCATTTTCATTCTCTTTGTGAACGAAATATGTGCGCTTACACATTCTAACACATTGATGTACGCCGATGACCTGAAACTGTTCCGCTTAGTGAAGAACAATGTCGACTGCTGCTCGCTACAGATGGACGTCAATGCGCTCCTGTACTGGTGCGAGTCAAATGGAATGAAACGTGAAGAAGTGCAAGGTTATCTCGTTCAGTCGTTCAAGGAACCCTCTGCGATTTGACTACACGACAGGCGATGGGTGTCCTTTAGATCGTGTAAACTCTATCCGGGACCTAAGCGTGACCGTGGACCTCGCTGTGGACCGTAAATAGTAGTTTATGCAACAAGTTGCAAAAAGAGGATTTTTTCAGCACGAGTCGTACATTTATCCAACGAGGTTCACCGAGTTGGATAAATACGAAAAGTGTTGAAAAAATCAAGTTTTGCAACGAGCTCCATACAACATTTTTTGCAATTCCGAAAAATACTCATTGAGTGAAATTTTAAGTCAAATTTTCATGTATTTTGTCAATAAATCGTTTGAATCAAAAAAATGTTGAAAAGTGTTACTTTTCGAAACAAGTGCTGAAAAGTTCAACTTTTCAGCACCCATTTCAGTGCTGAAAAGTAGAACTTTTCAGCATTTATTTTGAAAAGTGTTTTTGGTACAGAAAAGTAGGCTATTTCGTTGTTCAAGAATGACAGGAAAAGTAAGTAGTTTCACGATGGAATTGCAAAAATGAAGTTTAACGAACACATCGCTTTGACAACTGGAAAGGCTTTTGCGATGCTAGGCTTCCTGAAGCGCAACCCGCCCACTTCGACGACCCATTTGCTTTGAAAGTGCTGTACGCGTCGCTGGTCAGGAGCGTCCTGGAGTATGCTGCGGTTATTTGGGCACCGTACCACGTAACGCTGGCTGCACGGATTGAACGAGTCCAACGTGCCTTCGTGAGATTTGTCTTGCGCAAGCTGCCATGGAACAACCTGCTGATCCTGCCATCGTACGAAGGACGCTGCTAGCTGTTTAGGCTGCAGTCACTTGCCGAGCGTCGGACCCTGATGCAGTGACTTTTCGTATTCGATCTGCTGCGCGGCAACATCGACTGCCGCAGCATCCGGAACAACGTACGCTTCAATGAACCGGCTCGCCAAGGACTCAGAGGGGAACGCCCCCTGCTGTGGATCCCGAGACATATATTTGACTATGGTTATAATAACCCGCTAGATGTTTGTTTCCGTCAATTTAATGAAATTTGCTCTTGTTTTGATTATGTCGTGTCCAAAACTGTGTTTAAAACAAGAATAACTTAATGTTAGTTTTTAAGGTTATACAGCCTGAGCATGTTAGACGGAGGTGGTGAAATAAACAACAAAACTGCTGTCCCAATTCGCCCCATGTGTCCCGATTGACCCCAGTTTACGGTATAGCATCTTCGTTCTCATTACAAATCTTTCTTTCCAAACCCTTTTGTTGATTTTTTCGTGAGAGGTGAGCATACGAAAACTATTTTTACACATTTAATGCATACACAATACAGGCATCAGAAATACATCGGAATGCTTTCGTAACAGAGCTCAACCCCGGAGTCTGCTAGAAATTAATTGTAGAATCTCTGTAGAAGAACGTTGTGGTTCATCAATGCGGACTAGGCTCCCTCCTCAAATGTTACCCACCACAGGGCACGATATTTATAATAAAATTAGAAATATAATGGGATAGAACGTTTGCAGGAATGCACAACAACAAACCAGCTGCATCATTCAGCTTTCCTGTTTGGTTCAGCGTGTTTTAAAATAGGCCCATCGTGCTGAAATGGAAGCATAATTTAGAGTACGAGCTTGAAATTCCGTAAGATAGGTAATTGAAAATTTTGATTCACACTTGCTCCTAATCTCATGAAACTCATGAAATCAAACAAATTGTGAATGTTTTTGTGCCTTATGAGAAAGTTTACATTCAACAATACCGGCTTTTGCAGGTCTGCGTTCTTAAAACGATGTGGGAATGAGAATGACGCATTGCAACATTAGATACGCAACAGTCATATCTAGCGCAGTTGGTGCCGTGCAAATTAAAACGCTTGCAAGCAACCACTTTTAATCAACGAGGAGCTGAGCAACCAGCCCACATGAAATGAAGCAACCGTCGCTTTGCCATGCATGCAAATCGTTTAACGTTCAACTGTAGTACAAGCTGATTCCCGGCAGAAAACTAACTGATCCGCTCAACTGTTGCATACCGTAGGGGAGATGTCTATTTTTATCAGCCAACATAATGTTGAACGATAGAGGATTACGCGGTAAATGACTTTTTCCGCATCCTCTTGATTTAAACTAAACTCTCAACCGACCAATTTCTTTTCTTTCATGTGTTTTTTTTAAGTTTATAGATTGCATTTCTCATATTTGATTAAATCGCTTTCCAATACCACAATTCTTTATTTATTTATTTACGGTATAAGCAAAATTTACACTAAACTTATGTTAACAGGTTCATTTTAATGTTAACGTTACATAGATCTTTTTCTTGGGTGCTCAGATAATATACAGCTTTTCTATATAAAGCGAATCGAATCCAGAAGTCAACGATCATCAATTGTTTCGGACTGCGTCGGGGATTTGACGATCTATCTCTGTAATTGAATTCCAAAATGCTGATGAGTCAACTTTAAAGTTGGCTGGAGTCTGCAAGGGATTCCTAAGTTGGAACTTAGTTTTAAAAAGCGAAACGGTATAGCAAAAATTAACGGCGTCGGCCCATCCACTGTTGCGTCAAATCAATCTCATATTTGGTATTTAGGCTCTGTACACTTGCAATAAATAAAATTATGTAACATCCTATTATTTATCTTCCAGAGTATCGCACGGATTGCCAACCGATACGCAATGTAGCGTTATTATTTTTGATTCATTTAAATGAAATGAAACGAAAAGGTGAAATTAAATTTGAAATTAACATTCCAACGCCCAAGGCTCCAAAAAAGTTGGAACGGTAACTTCAACTCAATGGTTTTCGGGTATAACTCAACCAATCAAGATGATTCTTCTTTCCAGTGATTTGTTAAGATGTCTAGATGATTCTAGAACTTTGCAGAACTTAACTTGATCAAATCTGTAATTTTTGCGATCAAAAACATCATTCCAACTTTTTTTTCGCGTGTAAAAAAATTCGCCAAAAATTCCGCGGAGGCAGTCATTTCGAAAAAAGGCGGAACGATGTTTTCGGTCGCAGAAATTACAGATTTGTTCAAAACAAGTTCTACAAAATTTTAGGATCATCTAGACATTCTTACAAATCACTGAAAACAAAAATCATCCAGATTGGTTGAGTAATGCCCGAGAACCAGCGAGTTGAAGTTACCGTTCCACCTTTTTTTAGAGGCTTGGGCGTCCGTGTAAGTTGGACATGCGTTGGGCGTTCCAGTGTTAAATATGTCCTTATTGAACTTTCTTACAATAATTTCATTTAATTTACATTCTAAGTTGTATGGCTTCATGCTCTTCATCTTTATTGTATTTTTCGTTTTATTATTAACTTTTTTTTACCTCCGTGTACGCACGAGAGCAAGCAGCAGTGAAGTGCAAGTGCTCAGTGCTCTATCGTTATTTTCGGATTTTTTCGCCGTAATTGATTGTGATTACCCGCGAGTTTGCTTCTTCAGCATGTCGAAGGCCGGCCGTGGCCGTGGCAGTTCGAGTGCGGCCTCGAAAAACCCGCGAAGTTCGTCTACCGGCCGTGTGCAAAAAGGTAAACAAACCAACGCCGTGTCGACCGCCATCGCGCAGGGGAGCGTGAGTGCAGAAGGAATCGACATAAAGTTACTACATCCCGGATATGTTCCAAGATCACCAGTGCGAACCCGTTCAGGTACTTCTGGTGCCACAACCAGTGGCACTTCAACATCCGCCAACATCCCCATCAGAAATGAGTTTCAGATGCTGAGCAACGATGAAAACAACAACAATAACACCGACGGTAGGACTACCGACGACGACGACGACGACGGGCGTGCACGGAAAAAAGTGACGACGCCAAAAAAGAACAATTCTCCAAAGGAACGTAGATCACCTCCAATTTATGTTTTGGACACGTTGGCGGACGATGTTGACGAGTTTCTGGAAGGCCTCGAATATTGTCTTAAAATAGGTAAGTCGTCAGTGCAAGTTTACACATTTGATGGAAAGAACTTCGACCTGGTTCTGGAGAAATTGAATAGTAAAAACTTCAAGTTCTACACATTCGACCCCGTGCAGAAGACAGCCGTTAAGGTCGTCTTGCAGGGGTACCAAGACCGCCTGATCTCCGACCTCAAGAAGGACTTGTCGGAAGACAACAGTCACATGTACACACACACTGTACCTGTTGTACTTCGACCGCGGCACCGTCAAGATTCAAGACCTGTGGCGAACTAAGGCGTTGGACGGGTTTTGGGTAAACTGGTGGTTCTACTCAAAGAACCCGTCGGACGCAGCACAATGCCACCGTTGCCAGAAATTCGGCCACGGCTCGCGGAACTGCAACCTCCCGCCCCGCTGTGTGAAGTGCGGTGAATCACACCTCTCTGAGGCGTGTGCACTGCCGTGCAAAGCGGGCTTGGGGGACAAGGCAGAGCAAACCAAGGCGCGCATCAAGTGCGCCAACTGTGAGGGTAACCATACCAGCAACTACCGTGGATGTAGCGCATAGAAAAACTACCTCGAGGATCAGGAAAAGAGGAAGAAGAAAGCAGCAGCGTCTCACCCTCCTCAGCGGAGTACGAGCGTAACCGTGCCGGCAGCTGGTCATCGTACGGTTCCAGCGGACAGCTCAGCGTTCCCTCGGATGGGGGCGATCGTTCGCCAGCGTGGTCGCTGCCAGTAGCGGCAATGCGGCCCAGCAAGAAGTTACCGTGGAAGATCTCTTTACCCTGCCAGAGTTCTTTGCTCTCGCAGAGGAGATGATGACGCGGTTTCGGACCTGCCGTAACAAAGCGGTGCGGTGTCCTGGCTTTTGGGGAGCTGATGATCAAGCACATCTATAAAGGATTAAGGATAAAAGATTATGATGTAACACATAGCTGAAAGGAACTCCAAAACTCTGTTATGTACCTCAAAAGCACTTCTTGTATCTTGATTATTCACCAATAAAACCAAATTGAAAAAAAAATTGAAATTATTAACTGTTCACATTAATTTATTTGCTTCAAATTTTTATACATTTTTGCATTGAATCGAATACATTTGGGTAAAAAAGGAAAAACCACATTAACAACTAATCCTATCTTAAAACTAAAAAAACGCCATTGAAATATTCAAATGCATTAGAACGAGTAAACTACGAACTGTATTTTAAGATAGATCCTTCAAACGTTCTTACTTGTTCCGCACGAGTTTTGCACCCACGCGAACAGATCCCGCTCCTGGTGACGCCAAAGCAGGAAAATCCACGTCCGTAAATGCGGATGGTGTTTTGCGACGATTTGGTTGGTGCCTCGTCGTTGCTTGCCGCCGAATTTTCACAAACTCAGCTCGTTTTGGACAGCTGATTCTTGCTAGAGTGGTCGCCAACAACAGTTGAAGCATTTGGCTTCGATGTTCTCGTTAATTGTGCTGCAAGCTTGAGTTTTGTGCTCACCTCCGAAGGTTGCACAACGACTCTTGATGAAACAGTTCCTTCCACCATGTCCAAACTGCAAACAGTTCGAACATTGCGTCACATCACGGTGCACTGGACAATAACGTTCCCAAGTCACGATGATGTTGAAAATTGCCCGAACTGCTTTCAGCTCAGACGGCGTTGTCGATCCTTTCTCGAGATGAACCAGGTACAGTTGATCACGATACTTGATGTCCTTGTTGTGTCTCGTCATTTTGAAGACTTCGATCACGTTCAACTTAAGAGTTTTGAGCTCTTCTTTCAGCACACTCACATCTATGTCAAACAGGCCTCGGAGGACGTTTACCTGGATCGTCATGGCTGTAGTATTCAATCTTTGTGTTGTTCAAGAAATCCCGAACGAAGTTGCAATCCTTTCTGCCAGGTAGCACAACTTTGAGTCCATCAGCACACAGGCGAATGGAAGCTCGTAAAGCACCAGATTTGATAAATCCTGTCTGCCACTTTCGCACCGAGTCCGATGGCGATGTTTTTCACAAAAATGGGTGGCACCTTTTCCCGTCGTTCAAATTCTTCCTTCTCGCTCACGTCCACAGGAGGGTAGCGAACTGGTTTCCAGACGAATTTTGAGCGTCCTTGCTCAAACTGCCTGGCTTTGCAGGTAGCGCTTCGGCATTCTTTAACTTCTTCAAATCTGCCGATCCTGCTGGTGAGGACTGCCTCTTTTTCTTGCCGTGAGGCATTTTTGCACTTTTTGGTGTTCGAGGGATGCACGTCAGACTCGCTGCTCTGCTAATCGTAGACTACGAAAAGGTGAAGGATTTCATTCTGTGTGCGATTTGATGTTTTTTTTCAAATTGTCTCCCTTTTCATTTACATTTATACAACCAAAGGATGCAGAGGGTTAAACCGGGATTTCAAAGAAGTAGTGTTTCTAGCGTAGATTACGCAATGGCACTTTGCGTAGGACGGTTGTGCGTACGCTTTCGAAATTTTAAAATTAGGACATTGTTGGGTGCAGCTTCTAGTATGCTGCATAGTATTTTTAAACCATTCTGTGGCGGTGTCCTTAATCAGTGCTTTCACAGGTTAACATCCATTCATTGAGGTTTGATGTTCTATATTTAGCACCTGATTGAAGTCGCTTCGACGTATGAGATTATTTTAATTCTGATTGCAAACTGTTGATTTTGATTACACATTAATAATATAATTCAGATTGTTTTTATCATTCATCGAAGTTTAGCAGCCTACACGAATAATTGCGAGTTAGTATCCAAAACAGAGATAGGCGAATCTATGACATTTCCGCAGATGCCACTTCCCCGAAAATACACTTACCCTAATAGTCATATCCACGAAATCCATTTACCCGAGTTTCCCGTTTCCCCTCATCGTCCACATCTCCGAATGCCATTTTCCCGAATGGGCCACAATCCCGAATGCCACTTACCCGATTAGTCATATCCCTGAATAGTCTTTTCCCTGAAGCGGAAATAGCATGTTATAAGAAAAATTAGGATGGCAATTTTTTTTTCCAAACGACATAATTATTCGTGTTTTGAGTGTCATTTTTAAGTGATTAGTGCTAATTGTGTTATCTGCTTCAGTCGATTGCCTTACAGAGTTATTCGTGTGTCGAACGTCCTTTTTTGAGTTATTGGTGTTAAAAACCCCCTTCCTTTATCATCGTTGTTCAGAAGGCACGACGTCGGGTAAATTATGCATTAATCTTGCGTAAAATATGCAAAATTTTCACGGTGAAAAAGTAATTTCTATAGTGTCGTTTATCATTTTGCATCGTCGAGTTAATATTGGAGCAAATTTATTAGATAATAACCGTGTGCGAGTGTTCTTGTGTGTTAACCAGGAAGACCTTCCCATAGCATCGTTGCTCGGAAGGCTCGAACGGGTCTTTTATGAAATTCCTCCCCATAGCATCGTAGCTCGAGAGGCATCGAAAGGCCAATTCGAGGGAGCGTTATTTCGGGGTTTGAGCGCAAAGGGGGGGAGAGTTATTTCGGGGTTTGAGCGCAAATCGGGGGAGCGTTATTGCGGGGTTTTGGCGTAAAATGGGGTTTTCTTTTTAAATGTACTTTATTTACATATAAATGAAATATTTGTATAAGGGGTCATTCACAAAACACGGATAAGGGACCATCCACAAATCTGGGTCGGTAAAGCTTCCGGTAGCTTCAGTGAACCACGATGGATATTCTGGGTTACGTTGGATTGTTATGGGTCCTCCAGGAACTCCCGGAAGTTATGACCTGATGATCTACCTGATCAACGGGGGTCTATATGGGTGTATTAACCATCGGTATAGCTTCAGGTAGCTTCAGTGATATTCTGGATGGATATTCTGGGTTACGTTGGATTGTTATGGGTCCTCCAGGAACTCCCAGGAGTTTTGACCTGATGATCTACCTGATCAACGGGGGTCTATATGGGTGTATTAACCATCGGTATAGCTTCAGTGAACCACGATGGATATTCTGGGTTACGTTGGATTGTTGGATTGTCGCGGGTCTATATGGGTGTGTTAACCATCGATATAGCTTCCTTAACTTCAGTGAACCACGATGGATATTCTGGGGTACGTTGGATTGTTATGGGTCCTCCAGGAACTGATGATCTACCTGATCAACGGGGGTCTATATGGGTGTATTACCCATCGGTATAGCTTCAGGTAGCTTCAGTGAACCACGATGGATAATCTGGGTTACGTTGGATTATTATGGGTCCTCTAGGAGCTCCAGGGAGTTATAACCTGATGATCTACCTATGGGTATATTAACCATCGACAAAGCTTCAGATAGCTTCAGTGAACCACGATGGATATTCTGGGTTACGTTGGATTGTTATGGGTCCTCCAGGAACTCCCGAGAGTTATGACCTGATGATCTACCTGATGAAAGGGAGTCTATATGGGTATATTAACCATCGGTATAGCTTCCGGTAACTTCAATGAACCACGAAGGATACTCTGAAGTACGTTGGATTGTTATAGGTCGTCCAGGAACTATTGGAAGTCATGGCCTGGATATCTACTTGATCAACGGGGGTCTATATGGGTGAACTGACCATCGGTATCCCGCCCGTGTGGATCAATCAGACCGCGCACTGGACTCACAATCCAGAGGTTGCCGGTTCGAATCCCGCGGCGGGCGCTCTAAAATTCTTTGTGTAAATATGGGTATTCGGTGCCGTCGCTCCGTGCCATACTCTCATACACTTAGGAGCCCAGAGCGGCGAAGTCCTTGTAGACAAAAGGAAGACACTAGTGGTTGGTACTAGCAATAGTGGCCGACAGCTATAAAGTCAACTTCGTTTCGTTGACCATCGGTATAGCTTCCGGTAACTTCAGGGAACTTCAGTGAACCAGGAGCAGTGCGTGGCCGAATGGTTACGCTGTCCGCTTTGTAAGCGGATGATTCTGGGTTAGATTCCCATCTGCTCCAACCTTCCATCGGATGAGGAAGTAAAATGTCGGTCCCGGCCTTGGTTGTTGTCATTCCAGGTGTAGGAGTCGTCTCCATGCAGGGCCGTGTACAAGGGGGGGGGGGGTGTTTTAGGGGTTTAACCCCCCCCTGGCAAATTAAGTTAGTTACACCCCATGCGCCCCTCGGCCCGAAGGGCCAATTTTTTTTAGCTATGTTGCTAAAATGCCAAAGAGATTTTTTTTTCAAATCGATATGAAAAATTTGACTGGAGGCGCCCTAATGACTAAAACATTTTTATGAAAATTATGAAAATTTAACTGGAGGCGCCCCTAACACTTATTTTTTTTCAATACGAATATGCAATATAAAAATTTGACTGAAGGCGCCCCTACGACTATAAAAAATCATGCAAATTGTCGATATGAAAAATTTGACTGGAGGAGCCCTAACGATTAAAACATTTTTATGAAAATTATGAAAATTTAACTGGAGGCGCCCCTAAAACTTAATTTTTTTCAATACGAATATGCAATATAAAAATTTGACTGGAGACGCCCCTACGACTTAAAATATCATGCAAATTCTCGAAATGAAAAATTGAAAGCAGGCACCCTTACGACTTAAAAAAATCATACAAATTTTGTTATGAAAATTTGACTGGAGGCACCCTTATGACTTTAAAAAATCTTGCAAATTATCGATATGAAAAATTTGACTGCAGGCGCCCCTATGACTAAAACCTTTTCATGAAAATTATGAAAATTTAATTGGAGGGCCCCTAAGACTTAATTTTTTTCAGTACGAATATGCCATATAAAAATTTGACTGGAGGCGCCCCTACGACTTAAAAAAACATACAAATTTTATAATGAAAATTTGACTAGAGGCGCTCTTACGACTTAAAAAAATCATACCAATTCTTATATGGGTCATTCCATCTCAACTGTGCACGAAAAAGTGCAAATTTGAAAATTACCCTCTCCGATCCTGCTCAAATTTGGCAGAGCTGTTGATACTATCAAAACATGCAAGAATCCCGAATTTCATCCAAATCGGACCACCCCCTCCATTTTTGTACCTCCCCAAAAAATCGACTTTTTGGCGATTTTTGGCCAAACCTCCTAGTTTCAAACGGCGATAGCTCAGGAACCACAAATCTCAGAAGGTCGGTCTTAGACTCAATTTTGAAGGAAATTGGACGTAGAATCCATTTCCGTGATCAAAATGTTGATTAATTTATTTTTTCTACCTGTATTGCGCAATTGAAAACTTTAAACGGCCGTATCTCAAAACACCCCAACTTATTTTTTTTATTTGACCTCACCATCGTGTTCCCCGGCCAATTTTACATAAGAATCACCTATCGACAGAAATGAATATGTTTCGTTCCAGAGATATCGAATTTTAAAGTTTTGTGTTTTCGAGATTACCTGCATCAGCTTCATTCGCTGCATCTGCTAGAAGCACACAGGCGGGCTGATCAATAACTGCTACCTGGCCATTTATTGAAATAATATTTCATCATAAATAATCTTCATCAAATTGAGCAAAAATTAACTGTATAATACTGTAGGAAACTGAAGTTTAATCGCAAATGTTTATCTGCTCAAAAAATTAATGAAGTGGAGCAAAATAGTGCCATTCAGCAAAACCCCAAAACCTGCTTTATTATTATTATTATTATAGTTTATTATTGACACTTTACCGTAATTCTGATTTATGGTTTAGATTGATCATATTAAATCAATTTTTATATAGTGAGCCAGCTCCATTTCATTAAAATATGATTTTGGTCAAGGTACATTTAATTAAAAAATCCTTATACGTGAGGACAGCAGCCGTATTGTGTTCCAAGAATCCAAGAATGATAGATGAAAAAACACTGTTGTTCGGACGGTGTCGAAATCATCGCAACTAAATTTGGAGAATTAGCCGCTTTGCAGCAGATCAAACTTTGTGATTTTCTTACATTTTTCAGTTTTATACATTCCAGAAATCCTTTTCCTACTCTTTGTGATCGTCCTTCACTAGAGTACAACGTATCAACAAATTTTATTCATTTTAATTCATATTTTCACTCAATAATGTATCGTGCACTTATTTTTCAGTGTTACTAACAAGATTTATTCTCGGGTGAGTTTTTAAAAAGCCGTAAGAGCCATTGTGACCTCTGACACTAATTTTCGTTTTTCTAGAAAATGAAACAAAATTTCATTTATTTTAAGTTTGGGGCACTTGAAGGACGTGTAGATGAACAATCTCGAGCATTTTGATATTGGTTTTTCGTAAGTAGGTCGAATAAAAAATGCAATAAGGACTTTGTTTAACAATGGCTCTTACGGCTTTTTGAAAACTAATCCGAGAATTGCATTTTCCTCTCGCTCCGTCGGAATCCAATTCTGCCCTTTACTGTGTGTCGTCATTGCTCTGTCCAGTGGGTTAACACAGAAATTCACTTCATTAATTTTTTTGAGCAGATAAACATTTGCGATTAAACTTCAGTTTCCTACAGTATTATACAGTTAATTTTTGCTCAATTTGATGAAGATTATTTATGATGAAATATTATTTCAATAAATGGCCAGGTAGCAGTTATTGATCAGCCCGCCTGTGTGCTTCTAGCAGATGCAGCGAATGAAGCTGATGCAGGTAATCTCGAAAACACAAAACTTTAAAATTCGATATCTCTGGAACGAAACATATTCATTTCTGTCGATAGGTGATTCTTATGTAAAATTGGCCGGGGAACACGATGGTGAGGTCAAATAAAAAAAATAAGTTGGGGTGTTTTGAGATACGGCCGTTTAAAGTTTTCAATTGCGCAATACAGGTAGAAAAATAAATTAATCAACATTTTGATCACGGAAATGGATTCTACGTCCAATTTCCTTCAAAATTGAGTCTAAGACCGACCTTCTGAGATTTGTGGTTCCTGAGCTATCGCCGTTTGAAACTAGGAGGTTTGGCCAAAAATCGCCAAAAAGTCGATTTTTTGGGGAGGTACAAAAATGAAGGGGGTGGTCCGATTTGGATGAAATTCGGGATTCTTGCATGTTTTGATAGTATCAACAGCTCTGCCAAATTTGAGCAGGATCGGAGAGGGTAATTTTCAAATGCTGTTCCGCTTCAGATGGAATGACCCATTGAAAATTTGACCTATGACTATGAATGAAACATTTTTATGAAAATTCTCAATATGAAAATTTAACTGGAGGCGCCCCTACGACCTAATTTTTTTAAACATATTCTCAACATTAAAGATTTGACTGGAGGCGCCCCTTAGAATTAAAAAAATCATGCGAATTCTTGATATGAAAAATTGACTGAAAGCGCCCCTATGAATTATTTTTTTAAATACAAATTCCCAATGTAAAAATATGACTGAAGACGCCCCTACGACTTTAAAGGCATATGCTCGATATGGCAACTTGGATTGAGGCGCCCTTATGACTTAAAAAAATCATACAAATTCTTATTATGAAAATTTAACTGGTGCCGCCCCTGCGACTTAATTTTTTTAAACAAATTCTCAATATTAAAAATTTGACAGGTGGCGACTTAAAAAATCATGAAAATTTTCGCTATGAAAAATTTAATGAATGCGTCCCTACGACTTTGAAAAAAATCATACAATTTTTTATTATGAAAAAATGACTGGAGGCGCCCTATGACTTAAACATTTTTATGAAAATTCTCGATATGAAAATTGAATTGAAGGCGCCCCTACGACCTAACAAAATCATGCAAATTCTCGATATGAAAAATTGATTGGAGGCTCCACTACGACTTTAAAAAATCATACAAATTTTATTATGAAAATTTGACTGGAGGCGCCCTTATGACTTAAAAAATCATGCAAATTCTCGATATGAAAAATTTGACTGGAGGCGTCCCTTTGACTTAAACATTTTTATGAAAATCATGAAAATTTAACTGGAGGCCTACGACTTAATTTTTTTAAAATAATAGTTCACAATATAGAAACTTGACTGGAGGTGCCCTTTTAACTTAAAAAATATCATGCAAATTCTCCATATGAAATATTGAATGGAGGCGCCCCTACGACATTAAAAAAAACATATTAATGGAGGCGCCCTTATGACTTAAAAAAAACATGAAAATTCTCGATATTAAAATTTGGTTGTAGGCGCCTCTATGACAAAAACATTTTTATAAAAATTCTTGATATGAAAATTGAATTGGAGGCGCCCCTACGACTTAAAAAATCATGCAAATTCACGATATAAAAAATTGAATGGAGGCTCCCCTACGACTTCAAAAAATTCATACATTCTCGATATGAAAAATTTTACTGGAGGCGCCCCTATGACTAAAATTTTTTTATGAAAATTATGAAAAATTTACTGGAGGCGCCCCTACGATTTATTTTTTTCCAATTCAAATTCTCAATATAAAATTTTGACTGGAGACGCCCTAACGACTTAAAAAAATCAGGTCAACTTTCGATATGAAAAAATGAATGGAGGCGCTCTTTTGACTCAAAAAAAAAAAAAAATCATACAAATTCCTATTATGAAAATGTGACCTTTGATAATTATGAATGAAACATTTTTATGAAAATTCTCAATACGAAAATTTAACTGGAGGCGCCACTACGACCTAATTTTTTTTAAACATATTCTCAACATTAAAAATTTGACTGGAGGCGCCCCTACGACTTAAAAATATCATGCAAATTTTGGATATGAAAAATTGACTGGAAGCACCCCTATGAATTATTTTTTTTCAAATATGTATTTAAAAAAAATAATGTTAATGTAAAAAATATGACTGAAGACGCCTCTACGACTTAAAGGCATATTCTCGATATGGCAACTTGGATTGAGGCGCCCTTATGACTTAAAAAAAAATCATACAAATTCTTATTATGAAAATTCAACTTGTGACTTAAATTTTTTAGAACAAATTTTCAATACCAAAAATTTGACAGAAGGCGCCCCTACGACTTAAACAATCATGAAAATTTTCGCTATGAAAAATTTAATGGATGCGTGACTACGACTTTAAAAAAATCATACAATTTTTTTTATGAAAATTTGACTGGAGGCGCCCTTATGACTAAAAAAAATCATGCAAATTCTCGATATGAACATTTTGATTTGAGGCGCCCCTACGACTTAAAAAATCATGCAAATTCTCGATATGGAAAATGGAATGGGGGCGCCCCTATGACGTAAACATTTTTATGTAATTTCTTAATATGTAAGTTTTACTGGAGGCGCCCTTATGAGTGGGGAAAAAAATTGGTAAAAATATTGAAAAAAGTTGAATAATCAGTGCCCAAATCAGCTTAAAAATGATAAAAATATTTTAAACATAAGATTTTACTGGAACCGCTATTATGACAAAATTAAAACATTCAACAAAAAAAAGTTTGACTATCGACGCCCCTCTAGCAACATAAAGACTGTTTAATAAGAGCAAAACAAAGTTTGGCGTACGATAACATAAAAAAATAAAAATTCTGTTTAGCGTTCTAGCTACAACAATTTTTTGCGCCGGTTGGCAAACTTTGTTTGACTAATTTTGAATAGTCTTTATAGCTTGAGGAGCGCCGATAGTCAAATAATTTTATCAACAAAACGCCGCTGGTAAAATCCTATTTTTAAAATATTTATCTTTGATCTTTTTTTATGTTGCTCTACTTTTTTCATTTTTTTTATTTTGTCATGAGGCCACCTCTAGTGAAATTTTATTTTCAAAAAGGTAGTCAAATTGTTTTATTTAAAAAAATTATTTCATCACAAGGCGCAACTTTTTATCATTTTTATGTTGCTTTAGCTAACTTTTTTTTGATTATTTTTTTTTACGTGTTGTGAAACTTTCTTTGAAATCTAATTTTCAAAATATTTTCATCATTTCTATGGTGCTATTCAGGCGTAATATGTTAATTTAATATGTTAATTATTTTATCATTTTTTAAATTTTGTTTATGAGAGAGGTGCCTTTTCGGAACATTTTCTGGGGTAAATCGAAATATATCTTTGTTTCCTGTAGCAACTTTGTTACTTTTTATCGATTTTCTAGGACGTTTCTTCAGAAAAGTCAAGGAATCGATAGAAATATATTCAAAATTATCTTTTTAATTTTTATACTCAAAAATCTGTTACAAATGTTTGACCCAAAATGAAGTTTCTTATCTAATTTTTCAGATTTTCAGAAAATTCCGTCCAAAGATACAAAATTTCATACGTTTACATGCCCATTCCAGCCCTCAAAATTGTATGGAGACTTGCATGAAAAACAAATGATGCAAAATTGCTTCTTTTGACATAGGGAATGCAAAGAAAAGTCGATTGAAAACCAGTAGTTTCCGAGTTATGATCAGTTGAACACTTTCAGTTTATCCAGCTACAACCCAACCCCACCTCTAGGCGGGGTTCGATCTAATAATTCGCCAAAATCTTTTTTTACCAATTTTTGACCTTTAAAAGCATTGGAAAGGTGAACTCTTAAAATTTGATTTTTTTAGGGTTGAACGTGTGACTTGTTTTATTTGACTTTACCAATGTTTAAAAAAATGAAAATTTTTCTTGGCTGTGTTTTTCACTAATATTTTCTGTACTTTTTTTTCTATTGTTTCAGACTATACCTCTAAGCATTTTTTAACAATTTAAATGATAATGGTTTGTTCTAGAGTAAAAAAAAATGAAAACATACATAAAAATAATTAAAAATTGGCTGTAAAAACTTGACAAATTAGGTGCTAGAGTAGGCCAAATACTACCAAAAACAAATATCAACTAAACAAGATAAATGCAAATATAAAAACTATAAATGAAACAAAAACATCAAAAAACAAGAGACGTAAACTTTTTCGTAGAACAAAAGTTGCTCAAAATGACAAGGGAAAAATTTAAAAAAAATCGAAAAAAAATTGGGCAGCAAAGAGTTAACACTTAGAAAAAATCAAGTTCATCGATTTGATTTCTTTAAGATTGTGTATCTCAGAAACAAATTGCTCGATTTGAAAGTTTCAGAGAGAAAATTGTACAAAATTTTCTTGAAAAGAAACCAAAATAAATTGAAAATGCAGTCCTAAAATTGGCTTTAACCTGAAAACGGTACATTTTGTTAACAAAATTGCTTCAACAATTTTTGTCCACTTTTACGTTTTTTTTCTTCAAAAAAATCATATCTCCTAAACCAGATGAATAATATGACCGGCCCCAGAATTGTATGGACATTTGTATAGAAAAACGAATTATGCAATTGTGCTTCTTTTGACATATGGAATGCATGGTGCATGGCAAAGTTTCATCCAAATCAAAAAAATGAAAAGCTAAAAATCATGAAAAAAATTTGCGAAATCGTAGAGAACTACTCTTAATATTTAAAAAAAACTTATGAAAACTTGTTTTGAGCAATTACCGCTACACTTGTTCACTAAAACCCCGTTTTACGCTCCACAAGTGAACGGCCCATGCCTCTTCCGATTTACGCCAAAACTCTCATTTGCGCAAAAATCTCAAATTCGCTCAAACTCCGAATTAACGCCCCCCCTTCATGGTGCTATTCAACACGATTTGCAGCACCAATTCAAAAAGTGTAGTCTCTTGTTGCACCAATGTAAAATATATAAAAAACGAAGTTGACTTTATATCTGTCACCCGGGACTAGACCAACCACTGTCATCCTTTAACTACAAGGACTTCGCCGCCCTGTTTGAGTAAGGCACAGAGCGACGGCGCCGGATACCCATATTTACACTTAGAATTTTAGAGCGTCCGCCGCGGGATTCGAACCAGCAAAATATATGTAAAATATACCAAAGTATTATTTATTGAGTTTAAAGATTGACTGTTAGCGCCCTTTCGCAATCTAAACAAGCACCCCATGCGCCCCTTTCGAGAAAACCCTCCCCTTTCGAAAATCCTGTGCACGGCCCTGTTCCATGCCATAAGTACAAACAACACACCAAACCAAGCCTACTCCGGTGGAATCGCTGGCGGCGGTTGGACTCGCAATCCAAAGGTCGTCAGTTCAAACACTGGGGTGGAAGGTTCCTTGGTGTAGAAAGAGGTTTGGGTGCTCTCCCCATTCAAGCCTTCGGACTCCTAGGTTCGAGCAGAATCTTGCAATAGAGACCACAAAAGACCCGGGGGTCGTTAATGTGGATGGTTTGATTTTTTTTTGATTTTGAATTTCAGTGAACCACGATGGATATTCTGGGGTACATTGGATGGTTATGGGTCCTCCAGGAACTCCCGGGAGCTATGACCTGATGATCTCCCTGATCAACGGGGGTCTATATTGGTGTATTAACCATCTGTAAAGCTTCCGGTAACTTCAGTAAAGCGAGTTCCAAACATATGAGAATTTCTTATATTTATCAAATTTTTGGGTTCTTTAACAAAGTTCGAAAAAAAGACAATATTCCTTGCAAACTTTTCAAAATCAACATCTAATTAATTTAACGGTTAATTATACGGTTGAACATATGAGAATTTCCTATATTTATCAAATTTTTGGGTTCTTGAACAAAGTTCGAAAAAAAAGACAATATTTCTTGCATTTTTTTCAAAATCAACATCTAATTAATTTAACGGTTAATTATACGGTTGAACATAAGAGAATTTCCTATATCTATCAAATTTTTGGGTTCTTGAACAAAGTTCGAAAAAAAAGACAATATTTCTTGCATTTTTTTCAAAATCAACATCTAATTAATTTAACGGTCAATTATACGGTTGAATACAAATGTAAAATGAACAAAAAAACAAAATCTAACAATTTACAACATTTAATCAACAGCATACCCGAATAAGCTGTTCGGTGAAATTAATTAAGAAAGTTATTTAGTCATGGAAAAAGACATGGATGTGGCCAATTAGGGGAAATTCTTTTCGGGGAAATGAGCTAGACCCAGATAGGCATTACCCGTAAGGAATGTCAGAGATTCTTGTACTGTTTGTCTGGGATAATCATTACCTTTTGTTTTCAAGCTCCTTACTAGAGGCCACAACCGCTGAACAACACTTCAGAGGGGCACTTTTATTATTCCGACATACTTGTTTAAGTTGCGATACCGCCGGCACCCGCAGTTGTGTGGGAGAGACGAAGCCAACTATCAATCTGGCGCCGTAGTCCATCATTATTCAACGCTATACTGTTTAGTCTTGACACGATTATTTGCATACTTTATTTGAGATTGGCTTTACATCCGATGGTCGCTATGAGCATTGTCCATCCATACAGCCTCTGGTGGACCGAATAGGAGAGCTACCGAAGGTTGAGGAATCGATTGGATATTGTCTCAGAAGGTATATCATTACTGCTGGTCCAGCGAGCAAGGAATTAGCTTTGTTCTGTACAATCTAGTTTATTTGTTTGCGCACAGTTCATTTGATTTGCCAGGATGTTGTCACACACAAGCCTTGATCTTCACTTAGAGGGCAATTAATAGAACGTAGTTTTTTGGACTCTAATTGGAGTACATTGGCCGCCATGTACATAATGGCGGAAATAATACCAATTAATTTAATTGCTAGATGCACTTAATATGGCAAACCAGCGTGAAGCGGCAGGCTCGGATGCATTTGTCTGTTCAATTCTAGTAATAAATTAGACCAATAAGGGGCTGCGCATGACGATCGATCCATATCTATATTGTACTGATATATTTGTATTCTAAATGGTAGCAGCGATGAATCATTATATGGGTCAATCCAGGCAATGGGACTGAGAAAAGATCAAGCTGAACGTTCAAGACAGTATGTAGATTGGAGAAAAAATTTGATGCATTCACGCAGAAAAATGAATTATCAATTCGATAAATAAAATTATCGCCTGACAACCAATAATTTAATTTATCGAAATCAATAAATTTTCTTATCAATTTGATAAACAAAATTTATCATGTTGGCAAAATTTATTATCAATTTGATAAACGTCAATAAAGAAACGTCACTTGCTAAATTCATCCAAGCGATAAAAATATTGGTCATTTTGATAAATATTGTTATCAAAACTATAAAGTGTTTTTATCGAAATGAAATATTTATCATTAGTTCCTGGTTGTTTTTTTTTCTTTTCTTAAATTTCAAATGAAACAAATGCAAAATAAAAAAAATATTTTTTTTATCTCATCTAATCTAATCTAATCAGACCCTAGCGCAGCCAATCTTTCGAAGGGATCCTGGAGAGTGCCTAAGGTTAGATGACGCCTAGCACTCTTCTTGTCATTTATTAACATTTGTAGTGCGCCATTGCATCGGAATGCATTGAAACAACACAAGCGTTAAAACGGCCAGGCCTACTGCGTAAAGCCGTATCGCAGAGATGACTCGTAATAGGGGGATGGCGTCGCTATTTTTAGACCACATTTTCCACTTTTTCTCATCGAAACCGACTGCTTTATCGACTTCATTTTGCTGGGAGAGATAGGACGCCGTCTATTTTTAGACGATGACTCAGCACTTTTACACTCTTGCGCTTAAAAAAAACAGGTGGCAGCACGATGTAACGCCACGTCCCTATTGGGTTGAGTTTGAGCACGGAGTGTTCGAACAACAACACAATTCTGAATCTACGCTCCGAGATTTGGTTGTATTCGTTGGGAGCACCATGCTAAGAAGGTTTAGTACTCCGGACACTATTTGCCGTGGTTATAGCACAACTCGCTCTCTGTAACAGTATTCCTAATTCCAGTCCACGCTCACCAAGTCGACATGGCCTAGTGGTTAGCATTTTTGCTTACCAATCCAAAGTACGGGAGTTCGAACTCCGCCTCGAACGACTTTGATTTTTCGGTCATATTCATCATTTCAAATTTATGTGTTCTTAACTTTCTCGTTGGAAGCAGATGGGCATCGAACCCAGAACCATTCGCTTACAAAGCGAACACCGTAACCAGTCAGCCACGGCCGCTCCTATAAGAAAAATAATTGTTTTTATTCACATAAAGCTGATTATTCTCTATGAGAATTTATCCTTTTCCGACGCTAGTTCTGCTCGAACTTATGGAGCATCCTGGCTTTTTGGTTGTATTTCACAAAAAACTCTTAACAGAACGAGGATTGAACCACCAACTTCTTGGTAATTGATCCGACACGCTATCAACGCGCTATGGACGCTTGGTGAATTGAGAGTCAGGGATGGTATTTTTCGTTTCTCGCCGATGGCGAGGACTTTTATTTATCGTCCCTCGCTCGAATCATCAAATTTTCGGCGTTCTCCCAAAACTGCATCAAGAGAGCGAAGTGAAAACGACGCCGATGAAATAGCGAGCAACGAACAAACCGATGCGTAAGACGGAAAAAAAATCTCTCACACAGCCAGTCCCCTCGCTCAAAAAGCAAGAGAAAGAGCAATCGTGAAATTCTCTCGCCCGTAAGCCTTGTAGAAATGCGTTCATTTGTGTGTGTGAGCTCTAGTGTATTCGCGATCAAAAGCTCAAAAATTCCGACAGATGGCGCAAAGCATCGAAGAATGACGATTCAAATTTTCGCTGTTCGGTTACATAGGAATGCAAACTTAAAATTGAATTTACAGCTCATAGAACAACTTTTGAGAAAAAATTTAAGTAGTACGATTGTTAACTCTTTGCCCTCTATAAATTAACGCAATAAAAAAAATTGAAAAAAAAAATAATTTTGAAAAAATAATATTGTTTAAAATGATACAGCATCAAAAGTTAACTAAGTATCAGCTCGAATTTTTGCTCAAAAGTTGTTTTCAACGCTGGAATTTAACAAAACAGAATTCGCATACATAACCTCAAAGGGCGGAAATTTCAATCGACATTCTTCGCTCTGTTCTGCTACTCAACACTAGGTGTCGCCTGTCGTTTGGCTCTTGAACGGCAATTTATACAGCAATTTCGTGTGCGTGTCTCTCCGGTTGGAACGATAGTTCCATCGGAGCCAGCGATAGTGTATTTCTTGTTGATGTGATGGGCTTTCGGTATTCGCGATAGCAAGCCGACCATCACTCGGCTGCGAAAGAGAAGAGAAATTTTAAGAGACGAGGAACGCACCGAAATATGCATCAATGATAGTGCGATGGTGATGGTTTACCTACCCTGTTGAGAGTGAAAGAGCACCATCATATTCTCTTTAAAGTGTTGCTCGAGGACGGGCCAGCATTATATGTGTTGGTGAGAATTGCAGATCGTTGAAATGTTTACACGCGGGCAAAAATGATGTACGGGCTTGCTTTTCTGCAGCAAATCCACTGTTACAGATTTTGAGATATATTTTTCCTTTGGGCGTAGACGAGACTCAATATCCACAACAGTTCAAAATTCTTTGCACAACTAATTGAAATGTCTTTTTTTTTTATTTTACGCCTTCCGTCGGACGGGGAAGTAAATGCTGGGCCCGGTTTAACCTAGAGGTTAGGTCGTTAGCTCAGTCCAGGTGTAGGAGTTGCAGAGTTTTTGAGTCCATTTCAGCTGTGTTTTGCATCATAATTCGTTATTGAGCAATTGGAAATGTTAAATAAGGCATAATCAAAAGTAAGAAAAAATCGAAAATACTTACTACATTGCTACGGAAAGGGATAGAGAGAGAAGGAAGGCTTAATACTAGATCACAGTCAAAAATTATCTGTTGTAGATGTACTTAATCATAAATTCGCCAAGCGCCATAAATTGTTCTGCCTTATTACGGCAAGTCCGGAACCGCGTCATCATCTCTCCCGCGAGAGCAAAGAACTCAGGCAGAGTGAAGAGATCTTCACCGGTGACTTCTTGCTGCGCCGCATTGCCACTACCAGAAGCAACCACGCTGGCAAAAGAGCGTCCCCATCCAGGAGGGAACGCAGAATTACACAGCTAAAAAGTAGTAATCCAGCTGCGTGTAAAGGCCTGGGTGTAAAATAAATATTGCATTATTTAATGCAATTTTATGTGATTTTACATCCTGAAATATGTAGCCCATCAGTATGGGAAACCTACTTGAGCGAAATAACAAGCTCATATCTGGAGTTTTTTTTTAAAGGTCCAATAAACCAAAATTTCAGTTTTTGCTTTTTGGGTGTTTTTAAAAACCCCTGACTCAAGGCGGTTTCAAAAACACCCAAAAAGCAAAAACTGGAAATTTGGTGATATATGCGTTTATCCTTACATCTTTTAATCGGTCTGATGGCCGAGTGGGCTAAGGCGCCAGTCCTTACTGTTGGTGCTGGGTTTGAATCCTGTGGGTTGCAACTTTTTTTTTGTGTTTGCAAAAATTGTACATGCAGTGTGTAATATTAAGTGTTTATTTTGACGAAGGTGATGTGCATGCTTTTGCATGCGATTTTACCATCGTTTTTTTTTTGCTGTGTATCCGCTGGAACTGTACGCTGTCCAGCTGCAGGAACGGTTGCGCTCGTGTTTCGCTGAGAGCGCGAAGCTGTGTTTTCTTCTTCCTCGCCTGCTCTTCAAGGTATGCCTTGCGTGCGGCACATCCACGGTAATTTCCAGTGTGATTTCCACCACGATTGGCGCACTTGATGCGTGCCTTGAGTTGCTGCGCATTCTCCCCCAGGTTTGCCTTCCATGGCAGTGAACACACTTCGGTGAGGTGTGTTTCACCGTACTTCACGCAACGCGGCTGGAGGTTGCAGTGCCGCGAGCCGTGCCCGTACTTTTGGCAACGGTGACATTGCGCTGCCTCCGTCGGGTATTTTGCGTAGAACCTCCAGTTCACCCAAAACTCGTCCAGTGCCTTAATCCACCGCAGGTCCTGTATCTTCACGGTGCCGCGGTCGAAGTACAGCAGGTACAGAGTGTGCGTACCTGTTTCCGTGATTTTTCGCGAGAGAATTTTAATCTCCCGCGGTCGCACTTTCACACCATGGAGGTGTTCCTCCAGGTCCGAAATTGGCCGATCCTGATACCCACCGAGGATGATTTTTACGGGGGTGTCCTCAGCGTGGCTAAAGGAGTAGTGCTTTATCCCGTTTTGCTTGAGGGTCTTTAACACATCGACAAAAAATTTCTTGTCGTGTGTGAACACTTGGAACGAGGTCTTGCCTAATTTCAAACAATATTGCAGGCCCTCGAGGAGCTCGTCTACGTCGGCAAGGCCCAAGCAGGGGTGCCAGGTTGCCAGATAAATCTGGCATTGCCAGATTTTTTGAGCGCCAATTAGAAAAAAATAATTTTCTATTTCTTTCTCACATTGTTTTATTGGCGTATTTTTTTATTTTGTGAAGCTATAATGTATAAAAAGTTAAAATACACAGTTTTTGAACAAAAAATTACTTATTACTTTGAGAAAAGTGGCTTGCCAGATTTTCCCCAGATTTTTTACTCTTCAGACCTGGTAACCCTGGGCCCAAGGCCGTTCTCCCACGAGTTTTCACGGGACTACGCGGAATAGCTGGGGGCTTGTACCCCGGATGTAACAGGTCCGGATTAAATGCTTCGCCGATGACGGCGGGGTTGGTAAATGGTTTATTTACCATTTTCTGCACTCGGCCGGTGGAAGAACTTCGCGAATGTTTCGAGGCCGCACTCGAGCTGCCACGGCCCCGGCCGGACTTTGGCATCTCGGGGAGGCAGGTTCGCGGATAAAAACGTAACTCGCGGCGTTAAAAATCAAAAAACTTTGAAGATCACCGAACACCGTGTTGTTACTGGCTCTTAGGGTTGCCAGGTTGTGAAAAATATTTTTTAATTTATTTTAAAGTTAACATATTACAGTGTCAATGTTAATATTCCATAGGTCGCCTCCCTAAGGTGTCGTGATAAGGTTCAGCTTGACTAAGCAATCGAATTCAGAAGAGAAGCGATCACCAGTTGTGTTGGTCCGAGCCGGGACTCGAACCCCTATCTATTGCTTACGAGGCGGAAGCGTTAGCTCTAGGCTACGTGGCTCGGTCAATACCATACCCTAGGCTAAAGTCGGTGAAAAAAATACGATTATCAACAAAAAATCCTTTTTTAATCGCTGATAACTTTTCAGGATCAAGATCTGTTCGACAAAGTTGTCGTGTACTTTGAAAATCTGTTAAGAATATTTGCATGGAAGCAGTGCAACCTGCTAATAAAATCGTAGAAAAACTTGTTTCGATTTTTCTTATACAAATTTCAACCTCGATAATCATTGTCCATTTTTGCTCATCTTTGGCTCAGAGGCTTAAAATAGCCCAGGAAACAATGTTTAGCTTGTGGAGCGAGGGTTGAACAAATGTACCTTATTCTGGGCACCCTAATCTTGGTGCATCAGACTTCTCTTGATGAACACCGTGCACTTATGTGAATGGAATGTAAAAGATCCTTGTTTACAGATTATTTTTCCATTGAGCTCATTTTGTGAATGCAATTTGTGGCAATGCGAAAGCGACCCTCATTGGACTTAAACCAATTACCGGTCACTCTGTCTGGTAGACAACTTCCTTCGAGTCAGTTTGCAAGAGGCCATTTTTTTACCAAAGCCTACAGTTTTCACATTTCAATGCCGGAATATTGGTCTGGCCTATTCGTTGCCAAAAAGGCCAATCAAACGTGTGGTGGCAGATATCTTCTTCTTTGAGGTTAATCTTGCTGAAGTGAAGAGATTTTTGAGGAGGCATCCTTCAACAGCTAGAAAGTCGTATTCTTTACTAACGATCATATTTTGTTTTTTTTTTTTTCTATTCAGCATGCAAACAACGTGCGGAAGGCGGCTGAGGAGTATTTGGCGAGAAGACAAGCACGTAACAAATCCATGACGAAATCGATGACATCCGGCTTAGCTGGTCCGATACTGAGTATGGGTAATGTCCATTTTTTGCCTGCCGCCAAAAGTGGGACATTCTTCGCTCGAGATAACGTCTCAAACTTCATAGCGTGGTGCCGGTAAGTTTGCTGTTAACACCTGATAGTTTAACATTCCATCGCCCAAGGCTCCAAAAAAGTTGGAATGGTAACTTCAACTCAATGGTTCTCGGGCATAACTCAATCAATCAAGATTATTCTTCTTTCCAGTGATTTGTTAGGATGTCTAGATGATCCTAAACTTAATTTGATCAAATCTGTCATTTTTACGATCAAAAACATCGTTCCAACTTTTTTTTCAGGTGTAAAAAAAATTCGCTGAAAAATCCGCGGAGGCAGTTGTTTAAAAAAAAAGGTGGAACGATTTGATCAAATCAAGTTCTGAAAATTTTAAGGATCATCTAGACCTTCTTACAAATCACTGGAAACGAGAATCGTCCGTTTGGTTGAGTAATGCCCGAGAACCAGCGAGTTGAAGTTACCGTTTCACCTTTTTTGGGAGGCTTGGGCGTCCGTGTAAGTTGGACATGCGTTGGGCGTTCCAGTGTTAAATAACGCCGGTATTTAGTTAGTTAGTTGTCTTATCAGTTATCATCGATGATTTACGACTTTTCAAAGATCAATAGGACTTCATCTTCTGGGGCCTAAACTAAGGTTTTAAAGATTCCTCAAAAGTTTCTAACAAAAATCTCGTTGTATCTGGTTGATGTGCTCCGTTTGAATAGATTTTGCTGTAATTATTTTATAAATAATATTGTTTTCTTTCCAGAAAAAGTTTACAAATTTTCGAATGCCTGCTGTTCGAGACAGACGATTTAATAATGCGAAAAAATGAAAAACATGTAATCTTGTGCCTATTAGAAGTAGCTCGACGGGGAGCAAAGTTTGGTTTGTTGAAACATAATTTGAATAATCATCGCAGTCATATTCAAATAATTTTTTTTGAGCAGGAATGCTTGCACCCATGTTGGTGCAAATGGAGCGACAAATCGATAGAGAGATTGCAGCCGACAACAAAGCGAATGGCATCGGCACTGGCACGCAAACCGATAATACCGCACACTCCATTGCTACCGGAAACGATGGTGATCTGTTCGATTCCGACAGCGAAGACGAGGATATGGATCCAAATGGACCTATGCTTATGTACGGCCCACAGCCCCAGATAGTCACTAACGATTTGAAAAGTTTGGATGAAATGGTATGTTGAAATTTGTGTTAATAGAAACAAATAATATGTTTTTTAAAGATGTAAATCCATGAAGGTGACATGCAAATTAGGATTAACATTTCTTACATTTTTGGCACGTTCAATGAAAAAAGTATGTTTTTTTTTCAAGCAGTTATGGTTAATTTTAAACTGTTGTTCGTTTAAGACGCAGGAAGTGCGTACTACTGCTTGCCGTTGCAAAATTGCGGTGCTAAAAAGAGGTTTCTCGACTTTCACATAGACATACAGATCGAACAATCGTTCAAAATGTTTGAAAATCTCAATTGTAACGGACCTCATTGTCTTATTGTCTGTGCATTCAATTGATATGCTGATTTCGTAGACACCAAATCCACTCGGCAATGATCGTCACCCCTTTATAGTCGCTTGGTTTTGTCATCAGACCATATTTATTGGTAGCTGAGGGCACCTCTGATTTGAAATTAAAGCAATAACTATTCGCGGTGGTAAGCGGCTTCGGCTGCCGATCCCGAAGTTGCTATGGGGCGCGGGTTCAAATTCCGCCTTATCCTTCTGGAGCTATTCGTTCTATGTTTGACCCGTTGAATATTAGTAGTGTGATTGTCTTTGATAGAATTATCTACGTGCGCATGTATTGCGTGTACGTACACGAAAAAAAGTGAGGTTAAATTTTGTACGGCCAGCAAAATCAAATGGTGCGCTATTGTTTTAAAAAATGCATTTTAATGTTTTTACCATGAATAAACAGAAACAAGGGCATGCAATGTAAGCAATAAAAAACACAATTTGAGTATTCAGTGATTTTTTGACATAGGAGCAATACTCTACCAAAACCGGAAATGGATTTTATTTGTATTTTTTGATTTGGTTCAAACTTCCCTATGACCAAATAAGCTATTTTGCGTTATTGGTTCACCCATACAAGTCTCCATACAATTTTGGCTGCTGTCCATACAAAAATGGTTTGTAAATCTTCAAACAGCTGTAACTTTTGAGTGAATTTTCTGATCGATTTAGTGTCTTCGGCAAAGTTGTAGGTATTGTTGAGGACTTTTGAAAAAAAAAAAAATAGGTACACGGAAAAAAAAATTGCAGATTTTTTAATCAACTTTTTTTTCACTAAAACTCAATTTCCCAAAATAAGTATTTTTTTTTTTATTTTCGAGATTTTTTGATATGTTTTAGGGGACAAAAATCCGCAACTTTTGGGCCATAGAGAAACAGGGTCTGACGCCGAGTTATGATTTTTTGAAAAATAGTGATTTTGGAAAAATCGAAGATTCATGCAAAAACAAGTTTGACATTATTTTTTAAATGCAAAATTGATTTTGCAATCGAAAAGTACTTCACAGATATTTTAATAAAGAGCTCCGTTTTCAAGATATAGCCACCGAAAGTTTGATTTTAGTGAAATATTTGCAGTTCAGAAGTTCAGACAATTTGCTATAAAATTGTCTAAGAGACATTGAGGATTGGACCTCGGGTTGCTGAGATAGAGCCGCTTTAAGAAAAAAAAAACACGAAAATTGAAGTTTTCTAGGTCTCACCAAAACAACCCATTATTTTATAATGACGATATCTCAGCAACTAATGGTCCGATTTTCAATGTTAAAACATGAAACATTCGTGAAATTTTCCAATCTTTTCGAAAAAAATGTTTTGAAATTTTTAAAATCATTTTAAGAGGGCCAAACATTGAATAGTACGCCGATTTTAAATGCTAGTCTTGATTTAAAAATTTCAAAATATTTTTTTCGAGAAGATTGGAAAATTTTACGAATGTTTCATGTTTTGACATTAAAAATCGGACCCTTAGTTGCTGAGATATCGACATTATAAAATGGTGGGTTGTTTTGGTGAGACTTAGAAAACTTCAATTTCCGTGTTTCTTTTTCTTAAAGCGGCTTCATCTCAGCAACCCGAGGTCCAATGTTCAATTTGGCCCGGGACAATTTACAGAATCATACGAGTTGTGGCAATATGGGTATCAAAATTCATGGTTTTTGATACTGAACATTAAAAAGGCCATTTCAACAGTAGTGGTGGCCAAAACGTGGAGTGACCGGCAGACATTCATCGGCACTAAGAGCTCTTCTTAACGGCACTCAGCTTGTTCCACATGGCATTTTCGTTTAAAGTAATGCTATGCTCAGTCTTCCCGAAACATACGCACGCCGTATACGCCGTACAAGTTTTCAGTGCAGATGAACCTGAAACACACCAGGCTACCATGTTCGAGTTCTCCCCGCACGGCGCACTCAAGTTTACACGAGGTGTAAACTCGGGGTGCACACCTCGGGTACAACGCCGTGCGAGCGAAGAGCGTATAAAGAGACGAAAAAAAGACTGCTTTTCACTCTCTCCGTGGCAAAACACTGTAGTGTGAATACAGTGGAGAATGAAACAACACTTTACAGCAGAGGGAGCGTGAGGGAAATATTGTTGTCTCTTTTCTGCGTCGTCGACCTGCACGGGGTTTGTACCCGAGGTGCAAGGTTCGGTTTAAACTTGAGGTTCGTGTACGGGTACAGCCTGTACACGGCAGAGTTTAGGTTTGCTTGTACGCGTGCACACGCGGTGCGGGTGTTTGATCGAGTACAGAAAACAGAGAACGCGGTTGAACGCGGTGCACGGGGATCACTGGCTATGCTTGTTGCCAGGCAAAACCCCCTTGTTTTTGGCATCAATAATGTGTAGAAAACATTGGTTCATTCGGAAAAACGATTTAGCGCTATTTTCATGGTATAATGTTCTCTTAACGTGAAGACTTCCATCATTGTCATGATTTTTGTTCAAAGATATAAATTTTGCGTCACTTTCAATATTTTGACAAAATTCCTTCAACAAGTTGTTTGGAATAGTGCCCTACACATGCTGATTCCTTTTGGTAACGATTATCCCATTCCTTGTAAAGTTATGGAAATCGTCATTAATCAATGATTGCCAACTAGGACGTCAATGACTGTGCCACAAAATTATATAAATTTTGAAGCACAATTGATTTAGATCAAAAATTCCTTCAGTGGCTTCAAGATGGCAACAACCAGCACATGCTGATTCATTTTGGTGCTGAAATTCGTTAAATTTAATTTAATACAGAATATTTTATAGTGATGATCAAATTTCTTCGAAAATGATCAACGGCTTCACCTTAAGCTCTTTAAAAGTACTTCTTAAAAGCTCTTTGAGTGCGCTTAAAGGTTCTTACGCTATATCTCACTTGGTTTTCAAAATTAATTGTCAAGGTCTTAGGGAGCCTTAAAGATTAGCTTAATTAGTGTACTCCAATCACTGACACAACATGCTGGGCATCATCTACGCGAAATGCCAAACAAGTTCTTCTAAAAGAGGAGTTAGAGCGGATGCGGCCACTGGCCGGTACTCTCAAAGCAGGTTCCCCCGGGGCCCGCGGGAACATTTACCGAAACATACGAGCTGTGGCAATATTGGTATCAAAATTCATGGTTTTTGATACTGAACATGAAAATGGCCATTTCAACAGTGGAGTGGCCGATGCCCTCATGGAAGGTTCTCCTTGGAGGAACATTTATGACAATTTTGCTGACAAATCCATGAAACAAAAATTAAATAATCTCATTCTAAATTTCAATAGCAATCCAAAAACATCAACAATGCCATTAACCCTCTAACGCCCATGGTAACTCCAGAGCACCACTAATTTTTGGATTTAAAATTAAATTTCTCTGCAACCATTAATTTTTTCAAGCTGCTTCAATCTGCATTAGTTAATAAAGAATTTTAACTAATAACCATTAAAATTTCGTCCAATTTGGTTGATCCAGTTACGAGTAATGTGGAAAACGTAAAAAATCTTGATTTTGCACTGGGCGGGAATGGGTTAAAATTGCTTGGTCCTTTGTCTTTCGGTTATGTCTCTTACATACCATCTTGAACTTTTTTAACAGAATCCCGAGTGTAGAAAATATTCATGGGCAAGTTGTCCAGATAGCTAGATCAGATCGAAACTACTTTCATACAAATAGTGACGATAGTTGTTATTGAATATCTCAGGATTGAAAGGAATGTCAAAAGGAGAGGCATTGAAAGTTGCACAAAATTTAGCCTAAATTGCACTTAAAACAAGATGGCACAATCACGAAGGTATGGGTAAAATGACGTTTTCAGTTATAAGGCTTTTAACCGAATAAATTTATTTGAAAACGGGTATGTTTATGGTACCGTGATGTGTGGAAAATAAAAAGTTGTCACTCCCAATAAACACCCAGTTCATTTTTAACTTTCTGTTGATTCAATGTCAGGCTGTGTTTAAGCAAATGTCGATCTGATTACTGCGTGGAAAACAAACCACCACCCCGCTTTGAGTGTGTTGGCATTTTTGAGAATTTTCATCATATCGTCAGCTGTGACAACGACCATTTAGTACTATTCGAGAAAATCGATTTTAACAGTTTGATGATAAATATTTTAAAAACTATGAATGGTAGAGCTAAACTTTTTGAACCAATCGGTTCGTATAATATCGCTTAACAAACGCTCCAAGTTTCAATTAATTTGGTTACACCAGTTAAAAGATACAGCAAATTATGTGATCAAAAATCTGAAAAGCGCGTGTCACAAGTGTGTTTCGAAAGTAAATTTGTACTACGTGTCACAAGTGTGCACTGAATTCCCATACAAACTAAAATAGCCTCAAATCAATAGTTTAACCGACAGTATATTTCCAAAAACAAAAGATTGCATTGCCTTCAGAAAATGTGTATCAACATCAGCGCCGTACCTAGGGGTTGGCGCAGTTGACGACCGCCAAGGACGCCAGCCCTTGGGGGGCGCCGAAATCGATGATAGTACAAAATTTTCATGTCAGTTATAACATTCTCATTAGGTATTTGCAACAGAATGGGTGCCAAATTATAAAGTAGAACTATAAATAACTAGATAATTTGGTTTAAAATATAAAAAAAATATGATTTGGGTGCGTTAAAATCAATTATATGAATATTTCTACCGAAGTGTTTTTGAAAATTTATTTTTTTATCAAAGAAGGGGCGCTCAAGTGGCAGAAAGTTCAAGGAGTTCTAAAAGAGCTTCTCAAAATGAATACAGCATTAAAGTTTGGAACATTGTATAAAGAAGTTTAAGTAATACCTTCCAGACTACAAAAATTTACAACTATATGTTATTTTAATTTGGATGTAAATCACAATCAGCCAAAAATGATGGTCATATTTCGAGTTTCTTTGAAATTGGAATTATTTTTACATTTTAGGCCGTTGCAAATATTTTTCAAAGTTTATGTCGCCCCCCCCCCCCCCCCAGCTTTACGAACAGCAGAACAAAGGAAAGGGAGCGTTTTTTTGGGCTCTTATTCACCCTCTCTGGCTTGCTTTCGCTGCCGCTGCTGCCCATTTGAAATTTTTCTTGACCGATTCCTTCCGAAGTGCATACACCGCTTTTAAATGCAAATTCGTGCTTTGAAATTTGCCTAGGCTTTTTTCAAAATACTAGTGTTTTGAAATAAGAAAACTGCTTTAAATTTTCACTAATAAGACCAACATTATTTTTTCAAGAAAAAAAATATTTTTCAGAGCACACAAAATGATCTAAACATCACTTTTTCAGTTTTAGCTTAACCGGTGTTGTTTACTTTTTTAATCGTCTAAAAAGCTTTGGTAATGAGAAACGATTCAAACTTTTTTTTCCAGTAAAAACAAAAAAAAATATTTTTTCAAGGTTTGAAAACATTGATATAGCTTTGCTTAAAAAAATAATTTTCTGAAACATAAAATTTAATGTCACGAATTAAAAATATACCAATCAAAAAAATCAATGCAAAATATAATTATAAATATAAAATTATGATAAATACACTCAACCCCCGGTGGTTGGTCACTTTTTCGTTTGACACTTTTTTAGTTTGTACCCCGTTGGTTGGTCAAAGTCAAACTAAAAAGTGACGAACTGTCACTTTTTACACAGCGCTCACGAACACTATCAAAACAAACGTTTGGTAGTGTATGTGAACTCCGTGTAAAGAGTGCGTCAAACTAAAAAGTGACCCCGTTCGTTTGACAACCGTTGGTGTCAAACCATCGGGGTTTGAGTGTATTCTCAAGCCTCGTATGGGCGAATCACTTAAAATGAATAAAAATTTCTTATCTTGATATTTTTGCCCAAATATTAAAATAAGTTTCATCATGAATTGCGCTGGATTTTGAATGATCTTTAATTGATTTTGACGAAATATGGCTCTGCCGCTGCATGTTGAAAAATTATACTTCGGTGCCGGTTTGCTCTATTGTACTAAGCTTGCTGGGATTCCTATCTAGATAAAACAAAAGAGGACACGGGCATCGACTAATTATTTTTTTATTTTGAAGAAAGATTTTTTTCTTTTTTCTAATTGCACCAAAATGAAATCCAAAGCCAAATCAACTAATTATTTTACGAATCCGGTAAAGTTCTATGCTTATATATAATATATACAATAAATTTAATACTAGATCAGATTTATACAGGCTTAGAAAAAAATATCAAATTTGCCAACAAATTAAAGCAACATTTATAGTTCAATTCTGTGCATTTATCTGAAAAATAAATTAATAAAAAACAAAACCTAGCTTTCATTATCGTGCTATGAAATCTGAGAAAGATTCAGCCAACGCAATTCCCACAATGAATTTTCAAATCAACCTGTCTAATATTATTTAAAAATTAAACATAAAAATTAATAAATAACTGTGTTTCTGAATTTAACCATATTAAGGTCTCCGCAATTGCAATTATAAAATCAAAACTCATTGAAGCAATCATTGAAAATTAACCTCAATTTCAAATTTCTTGTAAATTTGGGAGGGGCGCCAAATTGATGCTTCGCCAAGGGCGCCGTGGACCCAACGTAAGGATTTGATCAACATAAATTAGGGACCATCCATAAACCACGTGGACACTTTTTTGGGAATCTGTTACCCCCTCCCCCCCTTCGTGGACAATTGTCCATACAAAAAAATCTTTTTGTATGGATCATGGACAATCGCTATACCACCCCCTAATGTGTCCACGTGGTTTATGGATGGTCCCTTAGTGAAAAACAAGAAAAAATCCTCATTTTCCAACAACATGTATGACGTGTCACAAGTGTGCACGATCATTTTGATGATAAATTGGTCTATGTCACAAGTGTGTATTGCGATATCCGGGAAACGGAAGCGAGTTTCCAAAATCGGGTTGTAGTGTTTGTTTAGTATAGCAAAACGTCATCATTAACTCATTTTCGACCAAAATGGTCTATGTCACAAGATAGCACACAGCTGACGATATTTTGATGAATGCCAATTTAAATGCCAATTCTTGCGAGAAATTTGGTATAAATAAGTTATCATTTCGTCAGCTGTGTGCTATCTTGTGACATAGACCATTTTGGTCGAAAATGAGTTAATGATGACGTTTTGCTATACTTAACAAACACTACAAGATGCTTTAACCCGATTTTGGAAACTCGCTTCCGTTTCCTTGATATCGCAATGCACACTTGTGACATAGACCAATTTATCATCAAAATGATCGTGCACACTTGCGACACGTCATACATGTTGTTGGAAAATGTGGAAATTTTTTCTTGTTTTTCACAAATTTATGTACACACATACTTTCTAAAGGCAAGCAACCTTTTGTTTATAAAAATATACTGATTAAGTCGATTAAACCATTGATTTGAGCTTATTTTAGTTTGTATGGGAATTCTGTGCACAATTGTGACACGTAGTACAAATTTACTTTCGAAACACACTTGTGACACGTGCTTTTCAGATTTTTGATCACATAATATACTGTATCTTTTAACTGGTGTAACCAAATTAGTTGTAACCTGGGTGATGAATAGAGAGAATGCGTAACGTGATTTTCGAATGATCCCACTTTGTTTACATCTATAAAGTAGGAGGCTGTTCATGCACAAGCATGACTTTTTTTCTTACTGGTAAATCAACTGTTTTATAATCAGTAGTATGTGTTTTATTTTGTCTAGTTTTTTTTTTTGTAATTTTGTTGCTGAAAAATTGTTTGTTTTCAAGTTTTAATTTTACGGGTTGCAAAGAACTGCGGCGAGAGTGTCATTCTGCAAATTTTCACTAAACCAGTAGGTTTTCAAATTGAATCAAACAATAAAAACAGTTTCTGGATGGATACAAACACATCGACTTCATAAACAACATCCATTCATAAATATGAAAAATGAAGATCCCGCCTTCAACTTTTTAAAGATTTCTTGACTTCAACTCCAGGTCCTTTAAAGCCACACAATTTTCGCTCTCGCAAAAAATAACACACACACAGTTTTTAATGATCGATAACAATACTCTCTACTTTAGGCGAACAGTAAATTGGTTCCACTTTGACAGTTCAAAATTGAGGCCGTTTTGCGGACCACTATTCAGCACCCAGGTTGTAACTTGGAGCGTTTGTTAAGCGATAGTAGCGACTTTAAAAATCGATTTTCTCGAAAAGTACTTAATGGTCGTAGTCACAAGATAGCACACAACTGACGATTTTTTAATCGAACTAACAGTTAGATAAAAATGTCAAATCAACCCTGGCAACGCTTGAGCCAGTAACAACACGGTGTTCGACGCTCTTCAGGTTTTTTTTTCGATTTTAACGTCGCGAGTTACGAGTTTATCCGCGAAACTGCCTCCCCGAGATGCCGAAGCCCGGCCGGTGATGTTCCTCCGCTGGTCGAGTGCGAAAAGGTGGTAAACAAACCATCGCCAAAACCGCCGCCATCGCTAAAACGAGCGAAAGTGTCATCGACAAGGACCTCCTGCACCCAGAATTAGGTTTTACGCCGACTCAATTTGGAGGTTAGAAGGAGTGCACTATTTACATGGACTTAGCACAGTTCGATGCGGTCGTCGATTTTGTTCGGGGAAATTCGTCGACAATCGACGAAGACGATGTAAACAGTGCACACGAGCTGTCAAATGACGTCACGGTGTAAAACCTAATACCGGCCACGTGGGATCTCCCCACGTGGATTTCCTCCGCGTAGTCCCGTGAGAACACGTGGGAGAGTCGGCGCCGGTTCCAGCCAGGTGAACGTGCCGAAACTAGACGGCAATAAATCAACGGGTGGAATAACTATCAGCAACCCGTACGAGCCCCTCAGCGGGAAAGAGGAAGAAGACGGCGAAACGAGCAGTGACGACGACGACGACAATAGCAACATTCCTGAGTCCAGCGCAAAGGAAAAGAATAAAACGCGATCGCAAGAACGAAGGCCGTCGCCTATCTATTGTCTGGGCCATCTCGCAGACGATATTGATGAGCTCCTCGAGGGCAATAAATATTCGTTGAAGCTAGGCAAAACTGCTGTGCAAGTGATCACACTCGACAAAAAAAGTTTTGCCGATGTGATTGCGACGCTCAAAGCAAATGGCATAAGGCACTACACATTTAACCATGCTGATGACGTCCCCGTGAAAGTTGTCCTTGGTGGGTATATGGATCGCCCCATTTCGCCGCTGGTGGAACACCTCCAAAATACGAAAGTACGACCGCGGGAGATAAAAGTGCTTTCGCGCAAGACAACAGAGACAGGTACGCACACGCTGTACTTGTTGTACTTCAACCGCGACACCGTCAAGGTCCAGGACCTGCAGCGGATTAAAACGTTGGACGGTTTTTGGGTAAACTGGCGGTTTTACTCGAAACACCCGAACGACGCAGCGCAATGTCACCGTTGCCAGAAGTACGGCCACGGCTCACGACACTGCAACCAGAGCTGAAAATGTCAGGGGTCCTGACGCGAAAATCGGCGACGCATACACGATTTTTTCAGATCCATTCACTGAACCGCAAAACCGTGACATAAACAAACCCGACTCAGTCGTGAGTGCCCTAGCTCACTGAGCAGCTGCAATGCGAGGCAGTAGTCGACCAACGCTCATTCGACGTTGCACGCACACGCATAAAGAAACAAGTTTTTACACAAAAAGTTGCTAATTATGCGTAGAAATGCAATTTTGAATATAAGTTAAGGTTGTTTTAAGTGTTTTGCACAGTCTAGAACTATTCAATTGTTTAAAAATAGTCAAAATAGTGTTTAGAGAGGATTTTACGAGTCAGTCATACGACACGAATTGGGTGAGTGTAGCTCATTTTTTCACGTCTCTCATTCTCCAGCAGCCGACCGGCACGAGTCAGGCGGCAGTGGTTGAACGGACACAGTAGGCTTACAGTCACATGCTAGCAGTGAACTTACATTTTGGTTTGCTTCATGTGTACGCTGGGTTGGAAACATTTTGCAGGCCTGACTGCAACCTTCAGCCGCATTGCGTGAAATGCGGGGGCACACACCTTTCCGTGGTGTGTTCACTGCAGCCCGGGAGCATGTTGACAGCTCCCATACAAACTGAGCGTACCTCTTTTTGTGGGCCCAGTGGGCCTAAGATGGCGGCCCTTGATATTATGTAGCCAAATTTTTGAAAATGGCGAATAGTTTAAATAAATATAGTTTTTGCCTTGTTTCGGTTTAAAACGACAAAATAAGCAGTTTGGAATCATTTTGTAAAAACTTGTTTAGAGATACGCCTCGTCCAAATATTAGTCTAGAACAGTTGAAAGGAGCGTGCCACGAAAGCCGTCACGAAAAAAAAGATTCCCATGCAAATATTGAGTTGCGTAATTAATGGGCGGATCCGACGAGGCCCACTGGCCATCTGTCGGTGAATACGCGCAACTCACGAAAACTGTCATCTTAGGGTCCGGCTGGTTCACTGCCACGAAAGGCGGATTCGGACGCAGCCCAAAATAAGCCGCGCATCAGGTGTGGCAATTGCGAAGGTAATCATACCAGCAATTACCGCGGATGCAGCGCACTGAAAGCATATCTCGAGGATCAGGAAAAGAGGAAGAAGAAACCTGCAGCATCGCGCCCTCCTCATCGTAGTACAAGCACAACTGCTCCTGCAGCTGGGCAGCATACGGTTCCGTCGAACAATTCAGCGTCTCCTCCTGGCTGGGGACGATCTTTTGCCAGCGTCGTTGCCGGTAGCGGCGCTAGGCGAATGAATCATCAAGTACATCTATACTCGATGAATTTTTATTGTGATCTTGTTTTTTTTTTTTTTTGGAGGGTGGTCCAGCCGCACATTGTTGATGTCGAAACCTCTAAACTGGGCCCTCGTCCTGTCACTTCCGTCAGTAGTCTTGTCGTACATTACAACTAGAATCAGATCTGCCAAGGAATTAGTAGGGGAGTTTGGGGTAATATGGACAGTGGGGGTAATTTGGACACCCCTTTAAAAATCACGTTTTCTTCGGATATAAAGTGAAAACGGCAATTTAAATGATAAGGCTAGTACTAGTAATGGCCTAGGAGTATGGACAAACCAAAAAGTTGGAATAGGTTAAGTAGTTTTGGTATAATGTGTAAAAGTTTCCAAAGGCCGGTTGGCACTGCCTTAAATTCTAATATTTGAAGGTTAGGAAATAAGGTTTTGCAGGGTTATATGGCAAAAAGTGGACATTTTTGTTTAAGGGGTTGCTTGGACGATGCCTTAGATATGTACGCATAAAAATTGTGCATTTTATCCATTTTTATCATCAAAAATCGCAATTTATGATAGAATATGCTATGGGGTAATTTGGACATGGCTTGTGGGGTAATTTGGACATACCTGAAAGTCTACCTGTCAGGCAACAAAAAGTAACTTTCATGGTTGGATGAGTTTTTAAAGAGATTTAGATAAATTTAGTGGGATTTAATATGTCAAAACAATCAAAAATGAATGTGAGCAATGAGAACTTTCACAAAACCCCTATTTTTTAATTTAGATAAATTTATTCCAATATTCGAATTGATGAAAATCTGATTACTGTACATTTGGCGTTCAACAAGATTCTAATGTTGATTGCTTTTAATTAACTTCTTTGACATTTCTAATTTCTATGCTGGTTTACAATAATATTTAAATTTGAAGGGCTACAGAATGTAAAAATTAAAAAAATATTTTTCAGGCTAATAAATTCTATATAAAGATTGATTTATATAAACATAAATGATACCTTAATCACTAAAAACAAGTATAGTGTGCCTGATCCAGCATCAATGTTTAAATCATTTCAGTATTAATGATTAAATTATGTATACTACACTGAACTTTTTGTTATCTACCTATTGAATTATAGTTCTATCACAAAATCATTATTTAAACCATTGATGAAATATTGTGAGCAACACTTCAAAACATAAAGCAATTACAAAACCAGGTTGAAGGATAAAAAACATGCTCAAAAAATCAAATGTTGAACTTATTCTTCAACATGTGTCCAAATTACCCCACAAAAGGTGTTCATATTACCCCACAAGGTATGTCCATATTACCCCACAAGGCATGTCCAAATTACCCCACAAGGCATGTTCAAATTACCCCATAGGGTGTTCATATTACCCCACACAAAAATGTGGGGGTAATTTGACACCTTTTAACTTTTGCGATAAAATGGGTTTTTCATCAAAATTTATCGAAATGAATGACATTTTTCCATCAAATATGGTCTCTATTATCCTCTGTTGTCATCCACATTCCTTTAAAATATCCATACAGCCCGTAACAGAGCAATTTCCTTAGGGTGTCCAAATTACCCCACACTCCCCTACACTTCGACCAAATAAACACTGACGCTGTATGGATCTGACTCTAGAATAAATGCACAGTTGTGTGTTATTCATAAGTCCAACTTATTCAATTATTCATTTGCTAACTACTTTGGATTGAAAATCTAAACTTTAATCTAAAATCCTCTAAACTTAATGTTCAAAACTAAACATTCCTTTAACTGTTGTAGTTCTACTTCTATCAAAAACAATAAAAATTATGAACTGATTTACAAATAGGAATAGGTCGCAATTTGAAAAAGAAATAACCATTTACGTCAAAAGATCCGTAGTTCCTCGATTCGCAACAATGGTCGATACAACCATAATCCGAAAACCGTTAGTTCAACAGATCTACGAATTTTGTCCGATATCATTACATTATTGATTGATCGATACTCTATGGACAATTTGACATAAAAGAATGCCTAGTATTCTACATCAATCAAAGTTTATTGACAGCATTATTCCTGCTTAACAATTGCTACTAACTTTAACATCAAATAGATTTGGAAAGGATACAGATTTATTTAAAAAGCTAATTACCTAGTTCACGGAGACAGCTTATCGGTCAACGCTTAAGCCTTGGGGCTGCGGCAAAGCGAGTTCTCGTATCATGAAGTGGTGTCCATAGTGCTTATAAAAAAGAATATATACCCAAATTTTAACTAATGCGCTAGGATCACTAATGATTTTAATTAATGCACCCTTGACTTTACAAGGCCCAGGGGAATTTTTACTACGATCTAGTTGTAAGCTTTTCTCCCTTATCCCTTTTCCTTAGTGACTCTAGTAAGTTTTTTTGAATTTTTCTAACTTTTTGTTAAGCCCATAGTTAAACTCAAAACAATAATTTCTCCAACATGGATTAGTGCTACACACAGCTGAAAGGAACTCTAAAACTCTGTTTTGTACACAAATTGTTTATTCAAAAATAAAAAACTGAATTGAAAAAAATGTCAAATTAGTAAAATAACTGGCAAAATCAAAAAATCAATTCAATTTAAGAAACATGTTTGAAACTCCGTACAAATCCGTTTTAAACGGTAAAATCCGTACACAAATTTAGGCCAGTTAAAAATCCGCGAAGAGTGTCGAAAATCCGTACGATAAGGAAAAAACCGTACAGTTGGTAGCCTTAGGTATAAACAACAAGCTTATAGCTTTCTGGAACTCTGTACAAGCGAAAAATTAATTAAAAAATCTGTCCCAGGCACTAAATTTGAGCTTCATCGTAAAATATAGATTATTTAATGTATATGTTTAATTTTAGGTTCGCGATTTAGTCGCAAAGTGCACTTGTCCTTCACAATTCCCTATGGTGCGAGTATCGGAAGGAAAATATCGCATTGGTGATACGAAAGTACTTATTTTTGTGAGGGTAAGTGAAGCGCGTAGCGTTAAGGTCTATTAAATTAAATTAAATTAATTAGCTTCCTAATGCTTTGATGCTATAACGAATCCTTGTTTGCATGCTACTCATTACTGTTTTGTAGATCTTGCGCTCCCATGTTATGGTCCGCGTCGGTGGAGGTTGGGACACTCTCGCGCACTATTTGGATAAGCACGATCCGTGCCGATGCAAGGCTCAGCATCGTTCTTCGGTTGCCGCAAGACTTATTACCAAGACTAACAATATGGGCAACGGAATAGAACTGCACAAAGCTCAAGTGTTGTATGATAGGTAGGTTTATAGGCAGTTCAATATTTGCAGAACTTCAGATTCGTTCTCTAAGCAGATCATCAACACCAACGTGGAAGACCAACGGTAACGGAACGCCGCCAGATAGTCTTGGAAGCACAACATTATCACCACCGGCACGAACTCGCAGTCGTAGCCGAAGTCCTAGCACTCATCGTAGAATTAACAGTAACGTCGAACCAGTGGTCAGTATTAAAAATGGTTCGAGGAATCTGTATTATATCTAACGTGCACTTATGCAATTTTTCAGACTCACGATAGAAGCCATTTGGCTTCGCCAAGTGTGGCACGTCGATCCATGTCGCCTAGTCCTCGCAAAATTGAGCTGAAGAAAAAACAACATTCACTTGAAGCGAATCCTTGTGCTAACGCTGCCATCGGTCCAAGCGTCCAGGTTCAGCAAGCTACAGTGCACTTTGAATGCGATCGAGATGGTGCCATCGTGAGTGATGTTAAGACTGAGTCTTCTAACGAGGACAAAATTAATAAATACGAAAACGTTAGTGACAACGGCAGTGAAATCAGCGACGAAGGTTACAGAAGTTTAGGAATAATCCATCCCAACAATTCTAACCAGGCCCAGAAACGCATTTCCCTCTACAGTCAAGCTTCGAATGAAGATGCTGAAACATGTGGTATGTTGAGTTGAAAGTTTGAACTTTTTTGTTTGGCGGTAATAACAGTTATCATTGTTTTAGCACATCTCGACCAAAATTCTTCGGATTCCCAAGTAACGCCAACCGATGAAACTAGTAGCTCCAAAGTAAATGATGAAGATGTTACTACCATCTCAGATGAGGTCACAGCCAGATCAGATGATGTAGACAAGATTGGCGAGCTTATGGATACCACAGATTCCGCAGACACGCCAGAAACGAATTTTGCCAGGTCGGGAGTATTTATAACGGACGATGAAATCACTATCGACATTGCTGGAAGTACCGGGTTGAGAAAGACGGGATTTTCAGAAACCCTGTTCGACGCGACTACCACTCCCACTGCTAAAGCACACCCCGCAAGCAAGATACCAATGTCTCCCACACCATCTAGACGCAAAAGTGCGGACACTCCGACAGCATCGAGCGAGAAGACAAACTCACTTAATCGTAAAATTCCAACCTATCGATCGGTACGCTCCAAGATTAATCCTTCGTCTGCTGATCAGAAGGATAACACGTGGAGTGGAAGAACGACCAAGCAACGGCAATCTCTGGCGGTGGATACATTTGATACCAAAGGAAGCTCGGCTCTCTCCCGTAATTCACCGGCCAGATCATCGTCCACATCGTACGACAAGAATGGTAGACGTAACAAACCAGTCAGTAACTCGGTCAACACGTCGCCAAATAAAACTGGCCAAACAAAGTCCACACTGGCACAGCAATTGATGGAAGCAGCTGCTGCAGAAAATGACAGTCAAATAATTGAAAAAGTTAAAAACCTACTCTCGAAGTACTCAAACAGTGAACGGCAAAGTTCGACAGAAGGAAATGGCAGTGAATACGATTTTACCACAGATTGGGTGAAAAACAATGGAATTGTTGATAGCAATGTGGCCACGGTCGAGCCGCACAAAGCAAAATTCAAAAAAGGTTCGTCTCTATCGACCACATCGGAAGGCGCCAGACTACAGGATATTCCTTCGGTGATTTCGCCACGGAGAGGCGACCGGGGAGTTTCAAAAATTCCTGCGCCAGTCCGTTCAAACACGGGACTGTACTGACACAGACGTAACCAGTCGTTAAATGCTTTTAGCTCTAAACGTTGAGGTATAGCTTCGTTTCATTCGTGTTAAATCCGTTAATAATTGTTACATTATCCATTTACAGCCCCAAACTTGTTTTCGAAAGCGTCAAACGGAAAAATATGCTGCGCCTTATTATGTTCATTGGATGTTATATTCTTCGAGAAGCAACCCATGCATATCTTAGTTATCTGTAGAAAAAATAAATTCGTGTTGTTTAAAACCTTCAAAGAAATCACAATTTCAGCCCACCTTTGTCACTTTTTCGCGTTGCATCTGGAGGCGATCAGTGTGCCACCTGCCTCATGCTAGTCACGGTTCGAAATGTTTGAAAAACATTCAAAACTGATTTGCGAAACTACTTTGATCTAAAATTTACTGGAAAGTCAGGCAAAGTTACTGGATGAATACACTGCCCCTGATCGCATAAATGTCCCATATGCATTTTCATCGCTTTTGAGTTAATGATGCAACTTGATTCAAAGTCGTATGCTCTTTCAGCAAAGCCTACAACATCCAGTGTTCTAGAAATCGGGAGGAAATCCAGTTTTTTCGCAAAAACATAACACGTAGCCTTGACAAACTTCAAAAAATGCGTTTTTCTCAGCTTGCTGTTTTTGCATATGAGACATTTATGTGAATATCGGTAGTAACTGCAGTACTTTGGAAAAAGTTTTAATTTGTGACTCTAAACAAAGCTTGGATTGCATCCCAACATCATTAAAAAACTTTCTATAAAAAATGTACAAACTAAAAAAAAGTTTCTGAAAATGATTGAGCACACATGATGGTTTTAACTAAAAAAAGTGCAACATTTAAATGTACTATGTCACTATTATATACGGTGCTTTTTTACGTATGTTTTAGAGAATTTTATTCCGTTACTTTAGGCTAAACATATGACAATATCGGTTAAGTTTATTAAAGTGGAAACACACTCGTAATGAAATAACCCAGAAAAAGTTGGACAAAAATATATTTCAATCATCCATAAGTTCGTTTTTTGTGCAATCATCAGTTTGACAACATTTTACTCGCATATAATCGTCCTACGATAGATAGATGGAGCAGGATATTTTAATACATTTAACCAGTAAAGAGCAATAAGAGTAAAATCACTATGGTTCTGTTGCAATTTGTAAGAGTCAGAAGAAAGCAATCTAAACGCATAACAAATTCGCCATCTATATAATATAGCCTCGAATTATTTACAATAATGTTATCCAATAAAGCACTAAGTACTAATGTAACAAAAATGCTATAAAATAAATAAAAAATGAGCAAATTTTTTGGTACTTGTAATTTAATTTGTCGTTTTCATTTTGAAATAACTCACAGTGTATATACTGCCCCTGACCGCATCAATGTCCCATATGCATTTTCATCACTTTTGAGTTATTGATGCATTTTGGTTCAAAATCGTGTGCTCTTTCAGAAAAGCCTAAAACATCCAGTACACTGTAATTTGAAGTGTTCTGGACTTGCGCGAATGAAGGACTCACCAATTTAGGGATTGATCTTTATTACGACTTTTAGGTTAGAACTAGACACGACTGCACCTCCACGGTCCGTGGATGAAAGGTAACGACATGTGGACGCATGGTCCTTTTATAGACGTTGACAATGTTGGTAGGACTTCTCAGACTGACAGTTCTACCACAGACAAACAGACGGGACACTCGAGTGCCGAACCATCGTCCTTCTAAAACGGTTATTTCAAATGCAATTTTGTTCCGGCATCCACTCACCCGGCGCTGATGTCGCTGCTGTCGTGACAGCTCGCCCGTCTTTTCTTAGTGAGGTGTGTTTTCAAGTTGAGCTTGAGCACGTGTGAGGCAGCAAATGAAAACAAAACAATTATGATGGAATTCAAGGATTCTAACGATGATCCACAATTCGGGCTTTGCTGGATAAGATTGGGGCAGTCTTGGTCAGGGTCATATGAGCAGCTGACTAACGAGGACATACCGTTTGCCCCACTATTAACCCGGGAGAACTCCTCAACAGCCCGCCGATGTTGAGGCTGCTGCTGAGGCTCCCGATACTGCGGAGGAAGCCGGATCCTATGGTGGAGTCATCTCCTTCGGAGCAACCTGATGCTTATCCTTCGTAGACTGCTGCTCAGATTGCTGCTGCTGGTCGTCGTTTTGGCGATGTTGCGTCGATCGTGTGCGCCACTCAATCTGCTTCTACAGTTGAGTTTCTTTCTTTTTTTTTTTTTTTGTACATGTAGGACCTCCTACATTTGAAATCACTGAATAGCGAAAGCTACAATATTTCATGAATAAATGAAAGTTGCTAGTATTTAAAATTGAGGTGAAAAGTCATCGTTTGTGATTGGACACTCAATAATATTTTAACTGAATGAATGTACATGGAAAAGAAATTTGAATAAATATAAATTAAAAAAAAAAAAAAAAAAAAAAGTTGAGTTTCTTTGATTCTGTTTCGATGTATGATTTTGTGGTAGCGTTTTTTGGAATCTTTGCGACTTTTTGCTTTTGTTGTTTGGCGCAACTTAACTGCTCCGTGGACACAAAATTATTTCGATCAGCTGATTATGTTTACAATCGTTATGGCTTGATTGTCTCACGCATACATTGACATGACACATGACAGTGAAGGGTTTGTATTGGTATGTTTGGGCTGCGCTTCGGCATCAGTTCACCAGGCAGCGCTGGCGTCACCGTGATTTGGTGGTTTGATGAAGGACGATGAATTTCAATAATAATGTGTATGGAGAGTCACGTCTGTTTGTCTGTGGTTCTACCATGACACTTTGGTAGACCGGCTCTAATTACATAATAGAGTTAGGTACACTTAAGGCTACCAACTCTTGCTGAGCAGCAAATCCGTATACTTTTCCGACATGGCACCATGGTATAACAAAAAATGTCAAGGAATTATTTAGATAAATTTGGAATTAGGGAATTAGAAATATTTTTGTTAAACGTTCAAAAGTTTACGAAATATCAAGTTTGCTTTTACGAATAATATTGTTGTCAGTGTTTTCACGAAAACATTTCTAGAGCTTTTATTGGAAAGGTCCTATAAATACAAGCACAACACAAGGTTTTCACAAGCTTTAGAAAGCCTTTTGATCTTTTATTTGATACATATGTTTTTCAAGGAAGTTGAAAAGAACAATTATTAATAATCAAGATTGAACTGAGGAAAACCCGGAAAACGATGCAAGTTATCCTTTTAATATCAAACTGAAAGTTAAACAAAAATGTCTAATTAGCAGCGCCGTACCTAGGGGTTGGCGCAGTTGGCGACCGCCAAGGGCGCCGAAATCGATGATTATACAAAATTGTCTTGTCAGTTATAACATCCTCATTAGGTATTTGAAACAGAAAGGGCGCCAATTATAAAGTAGAACTACAAATAACTAAATAATTTAGTTTAAAATATTAAAAAAAATATTTAGGGGCGCAAAATCAATTGTATGAAAATTTCTACGGAAGCGTTATTGAAAATTCATACTTAATGCTAAATTTATTTTTTCATCAAAGCGCCCCGCTCAAGTGGCAGAAAGATTAATAAGTTCTAGAAGAACTTCTGAAAATAAATACAGCATTAAAGTTTGGACCGTTGCAACGCGTTGTATAATGAAGTTTAAGTCAAATCTTCCAGACTAACAAATTGTTCAACTACAGTCATGCCTCGGTTTTGCACGCCTCGGTTTTGCACTGCCCCGGTTTTGCACCGTTCAGCTGCCTCGGTTAAACACGGCCCAGTGCTTAACTGAAGCACAGAGCTTATGGGTTTTTGGCTATATGGGAGACATTGGCTTTAATCGTATGAAAAATCATGCAAACATCAAAAAATTATAGTGTTTTGGAATCGGGATGATGTCAGTTATCCAATAAAATTATTATTTCATGAAAATTTTCACAAAAATACGTATTTTTAATGTATTTCGAAAATGCATTTTTTTTCTCTAAAGGATCCAAAAATATATTGTTATTGCAATATGGGAATAAATTGATCAGGTTTTTTCATACATTTCGGATGTAATAACAACATTTTTAGAAAATACTCCAAATTTTCACAAAACTACGTTTTTTTCGAAAAAATACTCAAATTTTAAATTTTTACAATATGGGTATCTATCGATCGGGTTTTTTTCATACATTTCGAATGTAACAACATTTTTAGAAAATACTCAAAATTTTTACAATACTTCGTATTTTCGAAAAAAAAACTAACTTAATCCACTTATGTGGTTGGAGCCTTCCTCACAACAATGGCTGTATATAAGTTTCATCTATTTTTTAGATCCGGCTTCCAAAAAGTACATCGATATCACTTAAGTGGCCATATCTCGAGACAGGGTTGCCAGATCTTCAATGTTTTGGACTCGTTGGAAAGGTCTTTTGATAACCTAACCAACAATGGGTCGGATGGTGGATCCGTACATAGTTTACATACATTTAAGTGAGATCCGGCTTCAAAAAAGTACATCAATATCACTTAAGGGGCCATATCTCGAGACAGGGTTGCCAGATCTTCAATGTTTTAGACTCGTTAGAAAGGTCTTTTGATAACCTAACCAACAATAGGTTGGATGGTGGATCCGGACATAGTTTACATACATTTAAGTGAGATCCGGCTTCCAAAAAGTACATCAATATCACTTAAGAGGCCATATCTCGAGACAGGGTTGCCAGATCTTCAATGTTTTAGACTGATTGGAAAGGTATTTTGATAACCTAACCAACGTCGGTTCGGATAGTGGAGCCGGATATAGTTTACAAACATTTAAGTGAGATCCGGCTTCCAAAAAGTACATCAATATCACTTAAGTGGCCATATCTCGAGACAGGGTTGCCAGATCTTCAATGTTTTGGACTCGCTGCTCCAGCGCCTCTGACGAGACAGGAGAAACCGGGACCGACGTTTTACTTCACCATCCGATAGAAGCTCAGTGGATAAGGCGGGAATCGAACCCGCGTCTCATAGCATCATCGGGATCGGCAGTCGAAGCCGCTACCCCTGCGCCACGAGACCTCAACTACGTATTTTCGAAAAAATACTCAAATTTCCGTTTTTACAATGTGGGTATCATACAACCGAGATTTTTTCATACATTTCGAATGTAATAATTTTTTTTTTTTGAAAATACTGAAAATTTTCACAAAACTACGAATTTTTGAAAAAGTTCTCAAAATTTCAGTTTTTACTATGTGGGTATCAAACGATCGGGATTTTTTCATACATTTCGAATGTAATAACAATATTTTTTGAAAATACTAAAAATTTTCACAAAACTACGTATTTTTGTAAAACTTTTCAAAATCGCCTCGGTTTTGCTTCCCCGATATGCGGTGCTAAACCGAGGCATGACTGTATATGTTATTTCCACGTTATTTTGGCTGTGAATCATAATCAGCCAAATTGTGAAAAAATACGGTAATGTTTTGAGCTTCTTGAAAATAGGAATTATTTTGACATTAAAACATATAACTTTCTTTTGAAATTTTGACATTCTCGAGTTTAAAAAATGGCCTTTGAAATAATTTCAGCATGATTTTCCTTTTATAAGCAACTTCGTGCATTGAAATTGGGCTACGCTTTTTCAAAATACTAGAGTTTTGAAATAGTAAATTTTCACCAATAAGACCAACACTACATTTTAAGAAAACAAAAGTTTTCAGAGCACACAAGCTGTTCTGACCATCACTTTTTCAGTTTTAGCTTAACCGGTGTTGTTTACTTTTAAAATCGTCTTAAAAGCTTTGAAACTATTCAAGCTTTTTTTTAAATAAAAAATATCGATGACAAAAAATCAATGCAAAACATAATTTAAAAAAAAATATGAAAAATATTCTCAAGCATCGTATCAACGAATCACTGAAAATGAATAATAATTCCTTATCTTCATATTTTTTACCAAAAATAATGCTCTTATTATTATCATTAAAATAAGTTTCATCATGAATTGCGCTGGATTTTGAATGATCTTCAATTGATTTTGACGAAATTTGGTTCTGCTGCCGCGTGTTGAAAAATTATACTTCGAAGCCACTTCGATTCCTATCCAGATAGAACAAGCGAGCACACGGATGTCGACTTATTATTTTTTAATGTTGAAGAAGGTTTTTTTTCCTAATTTTCTAATTACACCGAAATGAAATCCAAAGCCAAATCAGCTAATTATATTACAAATCCGGGAAAGTTTTTGCTTATACAGTCAAATTAATACTACATCAGATCAATTTATGCAGGCTTAGAAAATATTAAATTTGCCAAGCAAAATGTATCGTGATTGAGCTCCCTCATTGTCGATTTTAAGAAATCTGAGGAAATATTTAGCCAACTTAATTCCTACAATGAATTTTAATTCAACCTATCTCATTTGAAAATGAACATCAATTTATCAAAATGCTTGTAAGTTTGGGAGGGGCGCCAAATTGATGCTTCGCCAAGGGCGCCGTGGGCCCAAGGTACGGCTCTGCTAATTAGCAAAAGCTTTGACCCAATCAAAAAAACTATTAATAATTTGTTAAAATTCCGTACAAATCCGTACTATGCGAAAAATTCCGTACAAAAATTCCGGCCTGTTTAAAATCCACGGAGAGGGTCGAAAATCCGTACGGTAAGGAAAAAATCCGTACAGTTGGTAGCCTTAGGTACACTACATTCTTCCGGCTTTACAATTGTTTTTGAGCTACTGTACGCACTGACTTGCTGACTGACTTTACTGCTTCAAAATAACGTTATTTGATTGAAAGCTTGGCTTTCACGAGTGAATTCTTCGGCTTAGGAAGCTGACTACAAAGAATTTTGACAAACTCGCACTGACAACTGACTTTGACTTCATCAACTGACGACGGGTCTAACTGCATGGCAGTGGTGATGCACTTTTCGTGACACATTCACTTTTCGATCTTGACTAATGGACTATTTGCACTGTTTAATAGACTTAAGACTGACTGACTCGACTTGACGGCCATAATCGACTGACATGGCCTTGACTGCTGGAATCTGAATTGGAGGTTAGGATTTCCTTTGACACGTGCTTTCATGTTCTTCAACCTTAGACCGCGAGTAAGTTACCAACACCACAAACATGCCTTTTGATAACAGCCTAGTTGATCCGTTGATGATCAAACAAACACGAACATGCAGCAGGAAATCAAGATGACCTTACCGTGACGTTGACCTGAGCAGCTGAGGCAGATTCCACATCAGACATTCTGATAACCTCTGCTTACCTCTCTCACCTCAACAATTTGATTCTGCTTCCAAATCACTATCCAGGACTAACCTTAAAAACTTCCATGTTCGACTCACTTCGACCACGTGACATCTGACCACCATTCTCACTTTGTGTTGACCAACCGAACTTAAACTTTGTGATCTTGCACTCGCGCCGACATACGACTACACGCGTTACCGTTGCACCTCGTCGCCAACTTGAAGTGTTCTGGACTTGCGCGAATGAAGGACTCACTGTCGTGATCGGGGACTTTCTTTCTCAATCAAAACATTGATATTAGTTTGCAACAACAATCAAAACGTCTTTATTCCCCAAAACAAAGCTTAAGACTAATTGACAATCTTCATTCTTCCTCGCATCTCGTGCGCGTCTCTGTTTTCTCTCTCTTCGCTCTCTCTCCCAGTGCTCTCTCCCATTCGAAGCGGTACGGCAATGAGCGGATAGGCTGACAAGGCTTTATTTACTATTTGCTTAATTCAACTACATTTGTTTATGAGCTTCATTCTATTTTTAATCATATATTCTATTGTGCCACTCTCATTCCCTACACTCACCAATTAAGGGATTGATCTTTATTACGACTTTTAGGTTAGAACTAGACACGACTGCACCTCCACGGTCCGTGGATGAAAGGGAACGACATGTGAACGCATGGTCCTTTTATAGACGTTGACAATGTTGGTAGGACTTCTCAGACTGACAGTTCTACCATGACACTCTAATAGAGCCCACATTGACTGGGCAGCCCGCCGGCGGTTCGCTGGCGGACCGCCAAACCGCTCTAGCGATCCGCCAGAGTTTGATTTGGCGGACCACGTGACCCGCTGGCGGATAAAATTTGCAACAATTTGGCGCACGATCAGTTTTTTTATCGTGACGTTGGTCCGCCAGCGACTCGCCCCGGGGTCGCCCAGGTTTGCCTTGAAATGTTTTACCCGCCGTTCATCCGCCCCACATACGCCGTTTTGTATGGTTCAATAGGGTGTAATATCAAAATCGATTTTCCAGCACAGCACTTTTCCAGTTCCTTTCGGGGTCCTAAACAACTCCCCAAAGTTTGGGCATGATTGGTTTAGTCCTCACTTTGCGCAAAGCGATTCAATTTTCCATATAAATTTGTATGGGAAAAACCATTTTTTTAAATTTTGATATTTATAAAATCCACGTTTCAAGCTGTACTAAATCCGGATTCATATTCGGATGCTCTGAAAGGTGCTCTACAACTTTCCCGAAAGAGTATGGTGCTAGCATGTCCCTGAAAGAAGATACAGCGTCCTCAAAACTCGTCTAAAACGTGATTTTCGAGCAAAAAACACGTTTTAGACGAGTTTTGAACACGCTGTATCTTTTTTTAGGAGCAAGTTAGCACCATACTCTCTTCGGGAAAGTTGTAGAGCACCTTCCAGAGCATCCGAATATGAATCCGGTTTTAGTACAGCGTGAAACGTGGATTTTATAAATATCAAAATCCAAAAAAATGGTTTTTCCCATACAAATTTATATGGAAAATTGAATCGCTTTGCGCAAAGTGAGGACTAAACCAATCGTTCCCAAACTTTGGGGAGTTGTTGAGGACCCCAAAAGGAACTGAAAAATTGCTGTGCTCGCTAAATTTGGACAACTTTATTTTTTTCCATACAACCATATTACACCCTAATGGTTCAACCGCCCCTATAGGATGGTCCGCCAGCGGGTCGCCCTCGATACGCCTCCCATATAAAAGTTCATCCGCCTAAAAAGCCCCAACCGCCGTGGCTCGCCCTCGACCCGCCTTTCATATACGGTTCGTCCGCCCCTGTAAGATGGTCCGCCAGCGGGTCGCCCCCGATCAGCCCCCTATATAAAGTTCAACCGCCCAAAAAGCCCCAACCGCCTTGGCTCGCCCTTGGTGCGCCTCTCATATACGGTTCAGCCGCCCCTGTAGGTTGGTTCGCCAGCGGGTCGCCCTTGATACGCCCCCCATATAAAATTCATCCGCCCAAAAAGTCCCAACCGCCTTGGCTCGCCCTTGATGCGCCTTTCATATACGGTTCAGCCGCCCCTGTAGGTTGGTCCGCGGGTCGGCCCCGATCAGCCCCCTATATAAAGTTCAACCGCCCAAAAAGCCTCAACCGCCTTGGCTCGCCCTTGATGCGCCTCTCATTTACGGTTCAGCCGCTCCTGTAGGTTGGTCCGCCAGCGGGTCGCCCCCGATCCGCCCCCTATATAAAGTTCATCCGCCCAAAATGCCCCAACCGCCTTGGCCCGCCCTCGATTCGCCTTTCATACATATTTCATCCGCCCAAGCAGAATACCCGTTCAGGTTCCTTCAGGATTCTGATAGTGTTTTTTCAAGTTCATCTAAAACTGGAAAAAACACAAAGTGCTTTAAATAGAATTGCAGATCTTTGTAGATTCTTGTGTGCTAAAATTTAGAAATAAAACAAAAATATGAAAAAAAAACATAATTTTGTTCTCAATACATCTTACGTGAGTTGTTAGTTCACTGAGGTGAAATGATGAAAAAAAAAAATTGTTATCCGAGCATTCGTTGGTGAAGGTTGTCTGAATCAACATGACTCGTCGCGTCCCGGCGCAGAACGCCGGCAATATTGCCCTACCTGCGGCTCAAGCAGGCAAAAAAGTGGGAATTTCCAAAAGGAAGGTTGAGGCCTCGACTGATGGCCAAAAACCGGGGATTTCCAAAGGAAGGTGCTTTTGGAAGTGACATCGAACAGCAAAAAGACGAAAAAGAGCGACGGTACTGTACCGATGGATGAGGAGGAGGAGAACTCTTCGTCGCACGAGGAGCAGCTATTGAAGAACAACAAGTTTGCTGGACTGCCTGACGAGGACCAGGTAGCGGAAGCAAAGGAGAATGAAGTGAAACAGCGAAAGGAGAAACTGCCTCCTTTTTATGTGCGGCAATCAGCAGCAACGATCGACTTTCGAGCGGGGCTGGTTGAACTCATCAAGTCTGGGAAAGTCCTAGGCAACATTCGTCTGTGTCAGGACGGATTTAAGGTGCTGGTGCAATCCAGGCAGCACTATCAACTGGTCAAGGATTACTTGACCGAAAACGAGGCGGAGTACTTTACCCATGATGTCGTCATGGATAAGCCGTACAAAATCGTCGTCAGAGGTCTGTACGACATGCCAGTGGAGGAATTAGCTGCCGAGCTAAAAGTTTTGAAACTGGATGTGTTGGCCGTGCACAAAATGAGCCGACGCAACAAAGACATCAAGTACCGTGACCAGCTCTACCTGCTGCATTTGGCTAAGGGATCGACGACGCTTCCTGAGCTGAAGGCAATTCGAGCGGTTTTCAACATTATCGTGTCGTGGGAGCGATACCGACCAGTGCATCGTGACGTCACACAATGCTTCAACTGCCTGGGTTTCGGGCACGGAGGTAAGAACTGCCACCTGAAGCGTCGTTGCGCCAAATGTGGTACCGATGCGCACATCACATCCCAGTGCATCCAAGATTCGCTGGTGAAGTGCCTCAACTGCAACGGTGAGCACTCGTCAACCGACCGAAAGTGCCCCAAGAGAGCTGAGTTCGTGAAAATTCGGCAGCAAGCATCGACGAAGAATCAGCCTCAGCGTCGTAGAACTCCTCCAGCCCTGGTGGAGCAAAATTTCCCACCTCTTCAACCGCGACGCCAGGTCCCGAACTTGGCACCGTTGCCGTTGGATCCCAGGAAGAGAGCTGAGATGAATCATCCACGGCCGGGTTCCAGCCAGGAGCCGAGACCGCCACCACCGGGCTTCAGCCAGGAGCCAAGACCAACCCAAGAACCAGCAGTTGAGGAAAATGGTAATGATCTTTACACCTCAACCGAACTCCTCAATATTTTCAAACAGATGTCCGCTGCACTGCGTGGATGCAAAACCAAGACCCAGCAGATTGAAGTGCTGACCTCGTTCGTCATCCAGTATGGATCGTAGGTCCCTCAAGCTGCTGAATTGGAACGCTTGCTCCATTAGGAGGAAGAACTTAGAGCTGGTGGATTTTCTTCGCGAGAAGGAGATCGACGTAGCTGCCATCACGGAAACTCATCTGAAGCCCGGTGAAAAAGTTTATCTGCAAAACTACAAGATCGCGACGCAGCTCGATAGGACCACCTCTGGAGGAGGAGGTGTGCTTGTCGCTGTTCATCGTGATCTCAAGCCACGCCGGCTGCCACACTTCAAGCTGGACATCATCGAGGCCGTTGGGGTGGAAATTCCCACTTCGGTTGGCCCAGTACTCTTCATTGCTGCATACTGCCCACGTCAGGTGAATGCCAGAGATGGTTCAGCAGCAAAACTGAAGAGCGATATCCAGAAGCTGACACGGCGGAGCGCAAAGTACATCATCGCTGGTGACCTCAACGCGAAGCATGAAGTTTGGGGCAACAGCAGGAGGAATCGGAACGGAGTGATTCTGCACAACGATCTGCAAAACGGATACTACAACGTTGTGAGTCCGGATCGTCCAACGAGGGTGGCTCGGTCTGGGAATCACTCAATCATCGACTTCTTCATTACCAATATGGCTGAGAACGTGGCTCATCCTGAGGTGTTTGAAGAGTTGAGTTCTGATCACTATCCGGTGGTTGTGGAGGTTGGAGCTTCCGTTACTCCGCAGCGGCAACCAACCCGGAAAGATTACCACAACGTTGACTGGCAGCAGTTTCAGCAAGTGGTCGACAGCAACATCGACTATGATCAACACCCGGAAACTTCTGCCGATATTGATCGTTCGCTGGAGGTGATCCAGCAGGCTATCAACCAAGCAGAGGCTGCCAACGTTCGGGAGGTTCCTGTTAATTTTAAGGTAACTGATATTGACGTAGATACTAAACACTTGATTAGACTTAGGAATGTTTATAGGAGACAATATCAACGGACTGGGGACTATGACAAAAGATTTCAGTTAACAATTTGAACAAAATCATACAAGACCGACTTGACAATATCAGAAATCAAGAATTTTCAAAACATGTAAGCCAGCTTGGGAATTATTCAAAACCATTTTGGAAACTTTCAAAAGTTCTTAAAAACAAACCAAAGCCTATTCCTCCTCTTATTGTTGAGGATTCTCCTTTGATTACATCCGAGGAAAAGGCAAATGCACTTGGGCTTCATTTTGTTAGTTCACATAATCTTGGCGCTTCCATGACCAGCCGTAAAGAAACATCAGTTGCCAATAGTATTTCAACAATCAATGACTCTACCTTTGAATTTCCTGCAGATTCCCATGTTTCTGGTGAGGAAGTCAAAGTTGCAGTTAAACAAATGAAAAATATGAAAGCTCCTGGCTTTGATAACATTTTAATCTAGTGTTGAAAAAACAGAGTGATCAGTTCTTTCAACATCTAGCCAATATTTTCAATAAATGTTTGCAACTTGGTTACTTCCCCACCAATTGGAAACTGGGCAAAGTCATACCAATTTTGAAGCCTCAAAAGATCCAACATCGCCAACAAGTTATCGTCCCATTAGTCTTTTGAGTAGTCTGTCCAAACTCTTTGAGAAGGTCATCTATTCAAGGCTTTTGGATTTTACCAACGATAATAATATAATTTTGAATGAGCAGTTTGGCTTCCGAAAGGGACATAATACTGCTCATCAGCTTACGAGAGTAACTAAAATCATCAAGCAGAACAAGCTTGAGTCTAAATCAACTGCTATGGCTTTGTTGGATGTTGAGAAGGCTTTTGACAATGTTTGGCATGATGGTTTGATACATAAACTGTATTTATACGGTTTTCCAATGTATCTTATCAAAATTATCCAGCACTATCTTTCGGAGAGATCGTTCAAGGTTTTTCTGAATGGGATTGCTTCTGGATTATTCAACATTGATGCTGGGGTTCCCAAGGAAGTATTCTTGGCCCACTTCTGTACAATATTTTTACATCTGATTTGCCTACTCTTCCTGGTAATGGTGTGTTGTCACTTTTGCTGATGACACTGCCGTTATTTATAAGGGTAAAATAACCAGATATTTAGTTGGCCGTCTTCAGAAGGGTCTTGACGTTCTTTCCGAATACTTTGGCGACTGGAAAATTCGCATAAATGCAGCCAAAACTCAAACCATCATTTTTCCACTTTCCAAATCGGCCAGATTTGTCCCAAAGGATGATGTTTTGATTAAAATGAATGATGTTTCAATACCCTGGTCAAAGGAAGTTGTCTATTTAGGTCTCATACTTGACTCGAAACTATTGTTTCGGCAGCATGTAGATAAAATATTGAACAAGTGCAGCATTCTCATCAGGTGTTTGTATCCTTTAATTAACAGAAAATCAAAGCTATCTTTGAAAAATAAGCTAGCAGTTTACAAACAAATAATTTACCCCGTTATTGAGTATGCAGTACCTGTTTGGGAGTGTTGCGCTAGAACTCATAAATTGAAGCTCCAGCGTGTCCAAAACAAGGTACTCAAAATGGTTTTGAATGTTCCTGGCTGGACAAGATCAAGTGAGGTTCATGAATTAGCAGAAGTAAAAATGTTGGATCAGAAGATTCAAGAAAAATGTTTGAAATTCAGGGAAAAATGTGCTATATCTGAATACCCCTTGATTCAAGGATTGGTTTAGTTTATGGTAAGATTAAGTTAGTTTTAGGTTAGGTTATGTTTTCTTAAAAAATTTTTTTCCTCATTGTACCTAGTGTTACAAAAATGATAAATCATATACTTTTAAAGTTAAGAAAATGAACAGTGTTTAAATCATGAAAAGCAAACTAAAGCTGAAGAGCCACAGCTGACCACTTATTATGTAAACCAAATGTAATTATTATAAGAAAGATTCAATAAAGTATATTTAATTATGATGAAAAAAATAAAGAAACAAAATTATATATTGATAAGCAAACTTGTTGCGAAGATTTTCCATTTCCTGCAAATAAAAACAATTCTTTAACTAATTCTTAAAAACTAAATTATTTAAAATGTTCATGTATTATTGGTACTTACATATAAACAGGCAACGTATTGAATGTTAACAATTCATACTCTAATCTAATCAAACACAAGCGCAGCTAATCTGAAGAAAGTATCCTAGTAGATTACACCCCATGTTCTTTCTTGTCATTCAATTTGATCATATATTGTATGGGGGAATGGTAGAAATGAATATAAAAATAAATCTTACAGTGGAAAGATAAATACAAATAAGCAGTAATTTTAAAGATGATTCCGGGAAGCTGCAAAACAAACAACTATAATTAAAAAGACAAAGGCTCCAGATGGTTCCATTGCTGAAAGAAAAGGAATAGTATAAGGAAGGATATAAACATTTAAATAAATAATCTAGTGAATAGATAAATGTAGGCATTAAAATTGAAGAAGATTCCCGGAAGCTGGAAGAAAGATAATTATATTTTAAAGAAAAATTCTTCAGATGGTTCCATTGCTATTTCAGTAACTGTCGTTAGTTCATGAAATTTGATCATATATGGTATGGAGGAATGGTATAAAAAAGGACAAGGAATAGGAATGATATAAACATTCAAATAAATCAAATAAAGAATAGATAAATACATATAAGCAGTTCATTTATAAATGATCCAGGAAGCTGTAAAAAAAATTAAAGACAATTTTAAATGATACTGTTGTCACTGAACTGATAATTGAAAATAATTGAAAATAACTGAAATTACTTCCTACCCACGTCCTGCATTATGCACACCTAAAAAACGTCAAACAAAAGAAAGACAAAAATCGCTGCTGCACCACTAATTGCCTCCACTGCTGGCACTGAACCCGCAATCTTTGGAGTGTTAACATTCCCACAAAACAAACATTAACATTATTTGAGTAAACATTGGCACAAAATCCGCTTTGTAAATGCCACCTCAATACTCTTCAAGAGGTTTCCCTGGGAAAGTTATACTTTTTACAAAAATGTATACCAAATTTCCATACAAACATACAAGAAAGAACAAATGAAATCATAACAACAATGAAACATATCAAATTCTAAGTATTCCAAATGATTGCACATCTGCCAACAATATTTATAAGGGGTGTCACATAAATTACACCAACAATAACTATTATTCTTGCAAAACAACCTTCAATCACTATTTCAAACGCACTTTCAACTGTTTGTTTACATATGTAAACAATCTAAACAACACAACACTTCTCCCAACACAAACTTAACAACGAAAATCAGCAGCCGCCGATTAAATAACAACACCCACCTAGAGAGCCTGGATCTTATTAGAGAACGGACATCTCAAACCAAAAGTACCAATCGAAGCACGAGAACTGTCAAACGGAGGTACCAATCGAGCAAAATCCTTTGTCTTATGCTCGTTTGGTACCTCCGTTTGACAGTTCTCGTGCTTCGATTGGTACTTTTGGTTTGAGATGTCCGTTCTCTAATAAGATCCAGGCTCTCTACACCCACCGAAGCTCGTTGAAAACTGACTGAAATGTCAAATTCGAAATAAATTCCTTCAGATGCAAACCACCACGGCAACCAGCCTTTGGCTCGCCGCGGCGATTGAGGGGTGAACGATATTGAAACATTTCAGCGATCAGTTTGAACCGCCCAGGCGATGCGCCCATAGCACGCCAAGGCGGATGGAGGGCGGACGAAATTGAAAAATTTCAAATGTCAAATTTCAACCGCCCAGGCGGCCCGCCCTCGGTCCGCCAGGGCGGTTCTAGGGCGGACCACACGATCAGTAACGGCCGCCGATGCGTAACGTCCGCACTGAGTTAATGTGGGACGCGATGAAGGAAGAATCGGAAGAATCCCCGCTATTGGAACAAAGTTAAAGAAGAAGAGAGCAGCTCGATAGGGAGGTTCACACATACATTGAAATAAGTTTTAATTGTTTGGTAATTTTTAAAAATTTGAACGTTCGATGTTCACAGGTATGAACATCGGATGGTCAAAGCCGAATGCGCATCCGATGTTCACCGGAATATGTTTGCGTGTATCCATCGACAGGTCGCATGATAGATCCGGACAACGTTTTCATCGAAATATATGAGATCCGATCTCTAAAAAGTTCATAAATAACACTTAAGTGCTTTCCAGTAAACTCAATCGGAATTCTGAAACGGAATTCAATTCGAATCGTTTACGTTTTCCGTTTCAAACGCAACAACCAATTCCGTGCACGTACCGGTTGTTGCGTTTGAAACAGAATACGTAAACGATTCTAGTTTAATTCCGTTTCAGAATTCCGATTGAGTTGACTGGGTTATAACTTTTGATAGAGTTGTCAGATCTTTAATCTTTTGAACTCGTTGGAAAGGTCTTTTGATCACCTATCCATCGACAGGTCGCATGATCCGGACAACGTTTTCATCGAAATATGGGTCATTCCATCTGAAGCGGAACAGCATTTGAAAATTACCATCTTCGATTCTGCTCAAATTTGGCAGAGCTGTTGAGACTATCAAAACATGCAAAAATCACGAATTTCATCCAAATCGGAGCACCCCCTCCATTTTTGTACCCTCCCAAAAAAATCGACTTTTTGGCGATTTTTGAGCGAAACCCCTATCTTCAAACGACGATAACTCAGGTACCACAAATCTTAGTGTTGTACCACCCTGGACTAGCAACCCAGCAACCTAGCGAAACCAATCGAAGCAAACATCGTTCGCTAGCTTCACACTTTTCACCATTCAGTCGTTGGCAACCAAACAGTCAAGCAGCAAATAAAGTTTTGTCTCCACATTTGGTACAACGCTGTTTCCTTCCGGTTCACATCCGGACGTAACAGTTGGCGACGAGGACATCCGGAACCAAGATCTTGGAGAGAACGCGGCATTGTTTCTCAACACGTCGTCCTCTGACAGCTCAAGGCCTTGTCATCAACCACCATCGGGACAAGGAACAGTTCAGCGTCAAGAACGTCAGGAAACCCGCTCTTCAACGATTTTCTCAAGACGTGCAACGGAAACGGAATGTGACGTGGAACGGTCACATTCATCACAAGTACAACGGACGTTTCAAAAGCTCCAGTACTTCCAGCCAAAGCTGGTCTAAGGAGAAGACCTTCATCCAAGCTCAGGACGTCTTCGCCAAGCTGGAGAACAACACCGGTAAGCTCAGTTCGCGGTCAAGCAGCACCAGGACAAGCCTTCACCGACGATGGGTTCCAGCTCAGCAACCAAGCCAGTCCACGAAAACACAGTCAGCCCTACCATAGTCACTCTGCTGGTACTGCGGCTACATGCTTTTCGTCCGCGCATGCACCTTCAAGCAGCAGACAAACATCAACAGTCTGTACGTCATCATCAGATCAACTCTACTTCGAAGCAACCAGCATCGAGTCTCAAGCCACTTTGCAGTTCGACACCGGCTCGGACATCGCAAACGTCTCGCGGAAGCATTGTTGCACAACGCTTCTCGCCATGACAATTTCCGTATCAGCAGCATTCAGCAGCGTCACTGCAAAGATCAACCACATCAAGCATAACATCGCAAGAAATTTCCAAGCTTCAGCAGCTGCCTTTTCTCGCAGTCAAATTTGCGAGGGGAGACCCATACTCGAAAAAGGGAAAACATCACCGAAGCACCAGCAGACTCTATCAACACCGGAGGCAACAGGTGCAGATTCAAGTCTATTCCAGTCGGATACCTGGGCCCGCTAGGCGATACCTCACCGACACACGATGACGACCTAGTACTCGCTAGAGACCCTAAATAGGGAGACTGGTCTAAGCTAGCTAAATCGATCTGGCAACGTATGTTTTGAGCTTGGCAACACTGATAAGTTTTGCTGGGCGTAAAGGCAAATGCTCGTTTGGATACGTCAAACTCGTGTCTGTTTGGGTACGTCAAATTCACTTCGGCCAGTCTCCCTATTAAGGATCTCTAGTACTCGCACCTGTGCTGGTCTTAAGGGGAAGATGTTGTACCACCCTGGACTAGCAACCCAGCAACCTAGCGAAACCAATCGAAGCAAACATCGTTCGCTAGCTTCACACTTTTCACCATTCAGTCGTTGGCAACCAAACAGTCAAGCAGCAAATAAAGTTTTGTCTCCACATTTGGTACAACGCTGTTTCCTTCACATCCGGACGTAACACTTAAGCTAAGAACAAGATTGTTCGTTCGACGCAGTGGTGAACGCAGAACGCTGTGCCAGTTAGATTTTTCTATCAACTGTCAGTCGAACCATCTAAAGGGGTTGCTTTGTTCAATGGTCGATGACTGGCAGGCTATGATGACAGGCGCAAAATTTTGCGTTTGCGTCCAGGTCTGACGGACAATCTTGTTCTTACCTTTAGAGAGTCGGTCTTAGACTCAATTTTGAAGGAAATTGGACGTAGAATCCATTTCCGTGATCAAAATTGGGATTAAAATATTTGTTCTACCTGTATTGCGCAATTGAAAACTTTAAATGGCCGTATCTCAAAACAGCCCTATTTATTTTTTAAATTTGACCATCGTATTCCCCGTCCAATTTTACATAAGAATCACTTATCGACAGAAAGGAATATGTTTCGTTTCAGAGATATCGAATTTTAAAGTTTTGAGTATTTGAAATTACCTATATTAGCTACACTCGCCGCATCTGCTAGAAGCACTCAGTCGTGCTGATCAATAACTACTACCTGGTGTTCTGTAAGATGAATATTTTTTATAATTTTATACGATTTTGAGATAATCAATATCTTTGTTGCGGCGTATGGCAACGGTAAACTGAGCGAGGTGGACTTCCTTCGACTTGAGCGGACTGTAAATCCCAAGCCTTTGTGGACTACGTTTCCGGCACAAATAAACACGCGACACTTCCGTAAAAAAACAACAAACTTTCTCTATTTCCGATGCTATTTACAAGAAGTCGATGTTTACTCTTCGCGATCCTCTTTTCTACTGTTCTTTGCGCGCCGTTTCGCTGTCTTCGTTTTCGCGCGAACTCTCGTTGTCGCGCCGTTGTTTTTTGTTCTGTCAGGCTGGCATCGCCTAGCTGTCAACCATGCAGGGGTGGGGTTGCGCACACTGGGCAAATTAGCACGAAACTGGGTCAAAACTTCGGCTTGGACCGAACATTCTCCCCCCGGGTTGAAGTCTCGTGACTTCTAAAGTCAAACGCACCGGAAGTGAAGCGGCCTTTCACCTATCGTCTCGCCAGAATTCGTTTGTAGTTCAAGTTCGTGGATGCGTTTGCTACGTTAGGTCTGGTGGTATTCTTCGGTCGGTTGATTGTTGGAGCAGAACTCGGCTACACACCCGGGTCCCAAACCAGGCGTAACTGCTTCTCGCTCTTGGTGAGGACTGCTGGTTGCTGGAGCTTCTCTGCGAATTTTCTGGCTGGACGGTTACTGTTGTGGTTGCGATCGATTGATCGTACGACGTTGGCGTTTATCAACTGGCAGCTGTGCGTCTCAGTCTCGTGGCTTGGCTTCTTGGCTTTGTCCTCTTGGACGGCAAGTACAGTGCAAACTGGCTGTTCACTGCTTGGACGCGGTTGTTCCTCGACGTTCAATTCGTCGGCGTCGGTAGGCTGCAATGAGCGAGCTTCCTCGTCCTTTACTGCCTGGTTCGTGGCGATATCGGGTTCTTCGTCGAACAGTCTAGCTGTCTCCGGCCTTGGAACAGCTTGCGGGTCATCGGACTCGGCGTCATCTCGTTCTGCGTCGGCTGGTAGCAGTGAACCAAGTTCCACTGACTGACACCAGCCAACGTCGAGGTCACCGTGGATCCGCTCTTCTGACCGCAGCGTAGGAGTTACGCCCGAATCGTCGGACATGTCGACGTCACCTCGAACTCTTGTCGAGGCTTCGTGTCGAACCACTTCAGGTTCGGCGGGTGGTTTCATCTCCTGATGCTCTGCAGGAGGTTTCTCTGGTTGGAGCGAGGTTGGAGGGATCTTTATGGCATGCTTTGGTTGGCTTTCAGGTTGGAGTTCATCTCGGGACTCTGTCCGAGCGGTACTTTGATGGGTGCAAAGCAGTCGGTACACAAGTGGAAACCGTTGCACCGCGTGCACAACGAGTCGCCACGCTCTGTGGTTGCGTTGGATGGGCTCGAGAGTAGTTGGATTGGGGCACATACCTTAGCATCAGCTGCAGCTGGGTCGGTTCTCTCCGGAACATCGCCGTCACCGGTACACTCGCCTTCACCACGAGCCTCGCTCGTGAAAAGCGGAGCTGGGATGGCAACCTGCTGCGAGACTGCTAATGGCTGAGCTTGCTGTTCATTGGCTTGGACTGGCTGGGACAGCAGTGCGCGACTGAGGGCTACGATCTGCTGGTTAGCTCCTTGGAGTAACCCCTCAATTTCTGCGCACTCCAAGTCATGGGCGTCTCGTTCGTCAGCGAAAAGGTCACTCTCCTTCACATCTTGCAGCACTTGATCCAACTCACCGTAGTATCGCTCGATGTTCTTCGCGAACACCCGGAACTCCGGCATGGATGGCAGTTGGTGATCTTCCTCCAGTTCAGTAAGTCTGCTTTGAAGTAGCAGGATCTTACCCTTGACCTGGCGTCGCTTGTTGGCCAAGCGCTTTGTGGTTCTCGGTCCGGTTGGGTTCATCTTCTTGGTTAGGTGGTTCTAGTACTCACGGGATTAAGTTGCTCCACCGTGGTCGCGATCGTGGCGACACGACAGCTGCAGCTTCCTGGCACAAGTTTCTCCTGGGTCTCTTCTGCTCGTGCAGCGAGAATCACTGGTCAGGTTCTTCTGCTCTTGTAATCAAACACTTCTGATCGGGGTGTCGCACTTGCTTAAGCGCAACAATCTTCTTCTCGGGTTACCTCGTCGCAGCCACACCTTCCGGAACCTTCCTACTGGCGCTTGGAGCAGGCCCTTTCCTTCAGTGCTGTGACCTCGACGCAGCTGGATTCTGGAACCTTCCCCGCTGACGCTTGCAGCAGGCCACGTTCCACTTCTTCTTCTGTCGTGTGCAGCTGGAGCTACCGCCAAATCCGCAGCGGTACTGCGAATTGGAATTTTCCACTCTTGGGAACACAAAATGGCGTCGCTTCACGCACTACACACAGTCACAGATTCACGAAGACATCTTCACTTTTTGCGGGCTCTTGCCGCCACTTTTTCCGCCGTTCTTAGGCCACGGAGTCACCTTCCGGAAAGCCCTAGAACTGTCACTTTTCCGGATCCCGATAGAGCACTCTTCTTCCACGGCAAGATGGCGACGCGTGCCGTTTTCTTGCCGAGCGCACTCTCTTCAGTTCTTCTTCCGGTGGCCAGGGGGCCACCTCCGTTTCACTTTTTTTTCGCTCGACGCGGTCCGCTGACCTTCAGTCAGCGTCTTCCGATCCGTCGTTCTGCAGGACACAGATACACGGCACGTTTTCACGCGGAGCACTCAAGCCGATCGCGGGATGGAGGAAGCTCTGGAGGAACGCGGGAAGTTCAAGTCCGTCCCGACTCTGAACTTTTCTTTGGATTTTTTTTCAAGATGGCGACCATCCGGCTGGTCCGCCGCCACTCTTCACTCTCACTACACGAACTGGCCGATCCGTAGGCCACTGTCTTCTGTCCGGTTCGAATGGACCAAATGTTGAGGCGTATGGCAACGGTAAACTGAGCGAGGTGGACTTCCTTCGACTTGAGCGGACTGTAAAAACCCAAGCCTTTGTGGACTACGTTTCCGGCACAAATAAACACGCGACACTTCCGTAAAAAACAACAAACTTTCTCTATTTCCGATGCTATTTACAAGAAGTCGATGTTTACTCTTCGCAATCCTCTTTTCTACTGTTCTTTGCGCGCCGTTTTGCTGTCTTCGTTTTCGCGCGAACTCTCGTTGTCGCGCCGTTGTTTTTTGTTCTGTCAGGTTGGCAGCGCCTAGCTGTCAACCATGCAGGGGTGGGCAAATTAGCACGAAACTGGGTCAAAACTTCGGCTTGGACCGAACAACCTTGAATCTGGGACGGGACGGCTGGATAGAGTCTTCTTATTGAGTATTTACGTTTGTATTCTTCTTCTGTTTTTTGCAAGAAAATTCGTGTTCGAAAACAAATATCAAGCAATCTGTGATTCAGATAGCTTGACAATTCAAATTTTCTTGATGATGTTTTTCAACTCAGTGCTCAAGCACGCGGATGACTTTTTCTTTGGTTGAAATGTTGTTTAGTTTTTCCTCGCAGATTTTTTTGAATTTGGCTGTTAAAATTTGCGGTTAGACGTGGGTGGAGAATCCTAAGTTTATGTTCCATCATTTTACGGTGGATCCGTTCATAAGGAGCTGCCGGATACAAATCACTAGAAATGGTTGGCAAATCAAAGATGACTCGAGGTAAATGATAAGATACGCTCACGACGAGTCAAAAAATGTTCACTTCTTCAACTTTTAATGTGTTTTTTGTATGAATGATTTTAAATTATCATTTGGATTTGAAAAATGCAATATGATTTAAATGCGTTTTCTTACTTCAATCTAAAAAAATCCTAAAAAGCCTGCAAGTCATTAAATGGGAGGAGATTTTTCTTAGATCTGCTCCTGTCGTTGTCCCGTTACGCAAAGAAAGTAAATAAGTCTTTCCCAGTTCCCCAAAGAGGAGCACACTTGAAGAGCATCGGGGCCGACAATTACAAAGCGAATTCAGCGGCAATTTTTACTCAACTATTGTTGTTAGTGCGAAAGTTAACATTCCATAGGTCGCACGACCTAAGGTGTCAGAATCGAAAGAAATGGCTGGCAAAAATTCAAATTTGTAGCAATTCGTTCACTTCAAAGAGCAAAAGTTTGTTTTTCAATTTGTGGAAACGTGTTGAAATGAAAAAGTGCGAAAAAATCAAATAGGCTAAACTGCGGCCATTTTTTTTGTTTGCTTTTTAAATTCAGTTCTACGATGTTGTTCGGTCACGCCACATTTTAATTTCACGGGAAGCACGGGTTTAATATTGTTCAATCTAGATGACATTTTTATGTAACGCGCAAAAAAAATAACAATAAAATGGGCAAAAGAATCGTCAGTTCATGAAATGTATGATAATTTTTTTTTAAAAATAAAAGGCTGATAAGTCAACATTCGGTGTACGATACAAATAAATGCCTTTCAATTGAAAATATTTTAATCAGTCTATTAATGCAATCTACAATTATTATCCGCGCACCACCAAACCGAAGTGCGCATCTCGTCTGTTGCGCAAAAAATCTGTTGCGCCTTACAACAATTGAGTGGTTTGCCGTAAGCGTGTACATCAGCCCGTGGCGCAACAGGCTTTGACAGGTTGCGCTCGTATTTTGATTTTTGTCTGCCTTCACAATATTTGTGAAATTGATTTGGAATTGTTTTATTTTTTTCAACTCAAATTACAATACTTCTCATTTTCTCCTCATAAGAAAGGGCTGGTTTAGGTTGACAGAAGCGGCCATGTTGAAAGTGGTTTAGTTTGACAATAGGTTTTTTTCTCTTTGTTTATCCCATCCCAGCCTTGAATAATCGATTTTTTGTTTAAGGAATATTTGTTGGGTAATTCGACGGTAACATTTCAAAAGGCATCATGTACATTTTGACACTTTCTGGGTTTTGCATATTCTGAAAGTACTCCTAATAAGCTACCTCTTCACCAAAAATGAGCAAAAGTAACTTCAGTAAAGGCTGTTTAGTAATGATTTTAAATTAAGTAACATAAACAAAATCTCTGCCTTCAGCAGTGCCTGTTTATATAGCCCTGTCAACCTGTCAAACAAAACACTACATGAAGCTCCTGGCGAAAAAAAAGCATCATGAAAAAAGCGCCATGTACATTCGGCGAAGAAAAACGAATCATAACAAAGCGTCTCCCTCAATGACAGCAGGGTGATATAGACGTTGGTGATTTCAAAAGAAGTTATGTTTGTTTTTCTCAAATATAATCACGGAAATAATGTTTTATTGAATATGGATGATCAAGTATTAATAAAAGCAACGTTTTTTGTCGTTTGTTATCATTAGAACATCTTCTTTGCTGTTATATTAAAATGGGAATTGAAAAATGATGCTCAACATTTTAATGCGCTTTTCTCAAAAAGGATGGTGTGTACATGATGCTTTTTGAAATGTTGGCATCGAATTTTGAATGCACTGTTTTTCCTGATCTCAGTGTCATTGAACCATATTTGGTAAAATTTTAACTTTAAATATTTATTTGCAAATGCTACAACGTTTTTACAACACAATTAAAAATAATAATTTTTTTATTGTTTTCATATTTTCCTAATTCCTCATTTCTTCCCACTTTATCAAATTATTTCTTTTATTTGAAGCAAGAACAAATGTAGAGCTGGATGTAGTCGATGAAATCATTCTCATGGGTTCTAGAGCTTTTGCCATGTGCGGTAGCAAAATAGTGCCATTCAGCAATAAACCCCAAAATCTGCCTTAAGGTTTGAAAGATTGAGCATGATCATATTAAACCGATTTTTATATTGTGAGCCAGTTTCATCTGAATAATTGATGATTTTGTTGCAATTCTGGTACATTTAATTTCAAAACAAAACCATATACTTCACGCAGAAAAATAAGGAATATTTGAATCAACAAAACATTTTGTTGATTTGAAAATCAAGATTTTTGTTGAATCAACGCTAAACGTCAAAGCAACTTTTTCAAAACAACAAAAGATTTTTGTGGAATTGAGAAAATCAAGGTTTGTTTCAACGCAAAATCGGCGTTGATTATATTCAACAAAATTTTTGTTGAAACAAACCTCGTACAGGCTGATTCTACAAAACATTTTTCTGCGTGTTCTGATACATGTGGACAGCAGCTGTATCGTCTTCCAAGATTTCGAAATGATTGACAAAAAAAAAGATAATTGTTCGGACGGTGTCGAAATCAACACCACTTAATTTGATCTTAATCAGATAATAAATCCGATTAATTTTTGTGATTTTCTTACATTTTTCAGTTTTATACTTTCCAGAAATCCTCTTGCTTAATCATTAGGGTGTTTCATCCAAACAAAAAAGTTCTCAGAATCAGGCAAACCGAGGTTCCCCTAGTAGAGGATACCCATAGGGACTCTCATGCCAAATATCAGCCCATTTGGTTGAGAATTGGCCTGTCCCCAGCAATTCAAAGTTTACATGTAAATTACTATGGGATTTTTATGCTTTTCGTTCAATCGTTCCTACAGGTCTGGGGACAACATGGATTCACTCGGAATAAAGACAGGTGTGGGGATGGTCCAATGAACAAATTCCAGAAGGAATTAGGGTTGGCCATTCTGTCCCCAAGGTGCGCATTGGATCGACGTCCGGTGTCTCCAGAATCAACGATTCACCCTTCAAATGTACGCATTGTCCTTAGTATGCTATGACGGCTAGCTGAAAATTACGACGCCCATGTCAGACGGTGAACACGTGGCAGAGAATTTACTCAAGTTTTGTCTCAGAAACATATTTTAAAATAATAAAATTATAATTTTTGGTGTTCCTGTAACAATTTGAACTATTCCAAATAACGTAACATTATGATTTTGTAATAATAATGCAATCGATGCTTCCCCTCGTGCTCACCGTCTGACATGGGGCGCCATATTTTTCAGCTAGCCGTCATAGCATACTAAGGACAATGCGTACATTTGAAGGATGAATCGTTGATTCTGGAGACACCGGACGTCGATCCAATGCGCACCTTGGGGACAGAATGGACAACCCTAATTCCTTCTGGAATTTGTTCATTGGACCATCCCCTACACACCTGTCTTTATTCCGAGTGAATCCATGTTGTCCCCAGACCTGTAGGAACGATTGAACGAAAAGCATAAAAATCCCATAGTAATTTACATGTAAACTTTGAATTGCTGGGGACAGGCCAATTCTCAACCAAATGGGCTGATATTTGGCATGAGAGTCCCTATGGGTATCCTCTACTAGGGGAACCTCGGTTTGCCTGATTCTGAGAACTTTTTTGTTTGGATGAAACACCCTATTAATCATGCTTCACGAGAGTTTTATTCATGCTAATTCATAATTTTTAACACGATAATATATCGTACACTTTTTCTTAAGTGTTACTTACAAGATCAATTTCAATTTCCTGCTAGCTCAGCGGGAATTCCATTCTGCCCTGAATTGCGTGTCGTTCATGCTCTGTCCTGTGGGCTAGCACATAAATTCACCATATCAAGCATCATATTTTTCTAAAATTTAAATCTTATTTCAATAAATAAGATTAGTGCGCTGACCACGAGGACGCGCTGTCTTGTTTTTGCATGCTCATTTTCATTTCTTTTGTGTCGCTGTTTGTGTGCTTGGGTGAGTAGTTATTATAATTGAATAATGTCATCATAAGTGCAATGCTTCTGGGAACGCGCAGTTCTGTTTTTTTCGCGATAATTTTCGTCGTAAATGATCGTACAAATTTATTCCAACTGGCAGTTTTAATATTAACTCATCAAACTATCGATTTTATGAAGAGTAAAGCGTTATTTATTTACTATTTTTGAAATTTGCTCGCGTTATCTAAATTGTAAAAACAGAAAAAATATACTGATAAGTCCAGCCCATAGCACTACTGCTCGGCTGGCACGCGTTCGATAAAAAAAAACTTTTTAAATAATCAATTATCTATCTTTCCGCAGCCGGCTGCCTAAGATTTAAAAATTTCAACCGATAAACAAAATGCTCATGGTCACATCACTGCCACTCGTGAATCCTGACCTCATACCCATCTACTAACCCCCTCAAAACTCACGTGATACTTTGTCGGAGATGCAGTCGATTGGGCGGTCTCTATCACTCAAGTATCGGACTAACATTCCCATCCACTTCCCCGTGACCCTACCACTGGTCGTGGCCGGCGCCGGTATTGATCAGCATGATAGGGGCCTTTGAGAAGTTGCGAAGCGAGGAAAGATAGCTCCCACTTATCTTCCACGGCTCGTGGATGTAACTTCTGGAGGTCCTGGTCAATAACGGAGTAGCAACTGCATATGCTTATGCTTATGCTTAATTTAAATCTTATTTCAATAAATAACCAGGTAGCAGTTATTGAGCAGCGCGCCCGAGTGTAGCTAATTTAGGTAATCTCAAATACTTAAAACTTTAAAATTCGATATCTCTGGAACGAAACATATTCTCTGTCGATAAGTGATTCTTATATAAAATTGGACGGGGAACACGATGGTGAGGTCAAATTTAAAAAAATTAATAGGGCTGTTTTGAGATACGGCCATTTAAAGTTTTCAATTGCGCAATACAGGTAAAACAAATATTTTAATCTAAATTTTGATCACGGAAGTGGATTCTACGTCCAGTTTCCTTCAAAATTGAGTCTAAGACCGACTCTCTAAGATTTGTGGTTCCTGAGTTATCGTCGTTTGAAGATAGGGGTTTCGCTCAAAAATCGCCAAAAAGTCGATTTTTTGGGAGGGTACAAAAATAGAGGGGGTGGTCCGATTTGGATGAAATTCGGGATTTTTGCATGTTTTGATAGTCTCAACAGCTCTGCCAAATTTGAGCAGAATCGGAGATGGTAATTTTCAAATTTGCATTTTTTCTTGCACCCTTCAGGTCCCCAGGTAGTATCTTGGCATTCCTGTCCTCGGTTGACTCGGACCGATATTTTAGTACAAAGAAGTGGGGATGGAATCCTAATCTCTACACTTAGTATAAATTGTGATCAAAAGGACTCCATCATTAGTTATTTAGTGAGCGGGTAAATCAAGTAGGCTAGTTCTGATCCTTGAATTGTGGAAACAGTAGATCCTTGAAATTGTCAAACGGAAGCTGTGTTCTAAGACCATCTCCACCGGGCGCGCGCAGTAAGGATTTGGAAGCGCTCCACCATCACTCTTCCCCACACCGGTCGCTCATAAACGCGCTCATAAAATAGCAGCTCGACCCTGGGTGAACAGCGGGTGACCAAATTTAGTCGCCCGCTAGTAGCGCGCACAAATATTTGACATCTGCTTGAAGTAAAAGAAGAATCAAGATTTTTTTTTTTTTTGAATTGACTTTTTATGGTTCCATGGAACTGGACATTGATGATGGACATTTTCATTGTACTGGCCACAACCCGAATTGGCCCAGGTTCCCCCGGGGATGTTCCGTTGAGCGGACATTGGCGGCACCGTATGAATATGGGCAATATTGGTGTTAAATTTCACGATTTTCAAAATCACATATGGAAATCACGAAAATGGACATTGTGAGTGGACTGGCCACAATCCGAATTGGTCCGGGTTCCCCCCGGGATGTTCCGTTGAGCGGACATTGGCGGCACCGTATGAATATGGGCAATATTGGTGTCAAACTTCACGATTTTCAAAATCACATGTGAAAATTACGAAAATTGACATTTTCAACGAACTGGCCACAACCCGGATGGTTCCGGTTTCTGGGGATGTTCCGTTGGAGGGACATTGGCGGCACCGATGAATATGGGCAATATTGGTGTTAAATTTCACGATTTTCAAAATCACATATGAAAATTACGAAAATAAAATGTTCTAGTGGACTGGCCACGATCCGAATTGGTCAAGATTCTCGCGGGGATGTTCCGTTGAGCGGACATTGGCGGCACCGTATGAATATGAGCAATATTGGTGTCAAACTTCACAATTTTCAAAATCACATGTGAAAATTACGAAAATTTACATTTTGAGTGGACTGGCCACAATCCGAATTGGTCTGGGTTCCCCCGGTGATGTTTCGTTGAGCGGACATTGGCGGCATCGTATAAATATGGGAAATATTTGTGTCAAATTTCACGATTTTCAAAATCACATGTAAAAATTACGAAAATGGACATTTTCAACGAACTGGCCACAACCCGGATGGTTCCGGATTCCCTGGGGGACGTTCCGTTGGAAGGACATTGGCGACACCGATGAATATGGGCAATATTGGTATCAAAATTCACGATTTTCAATATCACATATGAAAATTCTGTAAATTTACATTTTAAACAGACTGGCCACAACCCGGATGGTTCCGGATTCCCCTGACGATGTTCCGTTGAAGGGACATTGAAGGAATTTATTTTTTGAAATAATTTAAATTTTGGATTGTGGATCTTTTCAACTTTAATATTTGTTTTTTATTTATTTGTTCCGATAAGGTCCCTTCAACGAAACAACGAATAAACTTTATATGTTCATTTTCGTAATTTCGATAGGTGATTTTGAAAACCGTGAAGTTTGACACCATTATATATAACTTCCCCCGGGGAACTCGGAACTACCTGGGTTGTGGCCAGTTCACTCAAAGAGTTCATTTTCGTAATTTTCACATGTGATATTGAAAATTGTAAAGTTTGACAGCAATATTACCCATATTCATACGGTGCGGCCAATAACCTTCCAACGGAACATTCCTCGGGGAACCCAGAACCATCCGGGTTGTGGCCAGTTCGTTGAAAATGTCCATTTTCGTAATTTTCACATGTGATTTTGAAAATCGTGAAGTTTGACACCAATATTGCCCCATATTATACGGTGCCGCCAATGTCCCCTCAACGGAACATCCGATTCGGGTTGTGGCCAGTCCGTTTAAAATTTTCATTTTCGTAATTTTTATATGAGCAATTCTCTACCTAAACCGGAAATGGATTTTATTTGTATTTTTTGATTTGGCTCAAACTTTGTGGGGGCCTTCCCTATGACCAAATAAGCTTTTTTGCGTCATTGGTTCATACAAGTCTCCATACAATGTTGGCAGCTGTCCATACAAAATGGTATGTAAATATTCAAACAGCTGTAACTTTTGAGTGAATTTTCTGATCAATTTAGTGTCTTCGGCACAGTTGTAGGTATTGTTGAGGACTTTTGAGAAAAATAGGTACACGGAAAAAAATTTGCAGATTTTTAATCAACTTTTTCACTAAAACTCAATTTCAAAATACGTATTTTTGATTTTCGAGATTTTTGATATGTTTTAGAGGACAAAATCCGCAACTTTTGAGCTATAGAGAAACATGGTCAAAAATCTGCCGCCGAGTTATGATTTTTGAAAATAGTGATATTTGGAAAAATCGAAATTTCATGCAAAAACAAGTTTGACATTATTTTTAATGCAAAATTGAATTTGCAATCGAAAAGTACTTTACAGATTTTTTGATAAAGGGCTCCGTTTTCAAGATATAGCCACCGAAAGTTTGATTTTAGCGAAATATTTGCAGTTTTTCGATTTTTAAAAATAGTGACCATGAGTGACCATCTGCAAAAATATTTTTTTTGAAAAGTTCAGAAAATTTGCTATAAAATTGTCTAAGAGACATTGAAGATTGGACATCGGGTTCCTGAGATAGAGCCGCTTTAAGAAAAAGAAATACGAAAATTGAAGTTTTCTAAATCTCACCAAAACAACCCACCATTTTCTAATGACGATATCTCAGCAACTAATGGTCCAATTTTCAATGTTAAAATATGAAATATTCGTGAAATTTTCCGATCTCTTTGAAAAAAATATTTTGAAATTTTTTAAATTAGGACTAGTATTTTAAATGGGCGTAATATTCAATGTTTGGCCCTTTTAAAATGTTAGTCTTGATTTAAAAATTTACAAAATATTTTTTTCGAAAAGATCGAAAAATTTCACGAATGTTTCATATTTTAACATTTAAAATCGGATCATTAGTTGCTGAGATATCGTCATTAGAAAATGGTGGGTTGTTTTGGTGAGATTTAGAAAACTTCAATTTTCGTGTTTCTTTTTCTTAAAGCGGCTCTATCTCAGCAACCCGATGTCCAATCTTTGATGTCTCTTAGACAATTTTATAGCAAATTTTCTGAACTTTTCAAAAAAATATTCATGGAAATGGTCACTCATGGTCACTATTTTTAAAAATCGAAAAACTGCAAATATTTCGCTAAAATCAAACTTTCGGTGGCTATATCTTGAAAACGGAGCCCTTTATCAAAAAATCTGTAAAGTACTTTTCGATTGCAAATTCAATTTTGCATTAAAAAATAATGTCAAACTTGTTTTTGCATGAAATTTCGATTTTTTCCAAATATCACTATTTTTTCAAAAAATCATAACTCGGCGGCAGATTTTTTGACCATGTTTCTCTATAGCTCAAAAGTTGCGGATTTTTGTCCTCTAAAACATATCAAAAAATCTCGAAAATCAAAAAATACGTATTTTGGGAAATTGAGTTTTAGTGAAAAAGTTGATTAAAAATCTGCAATTTTTTTTCCGTGTACCTATTTTTTCTCAAAAGTCCTCAACAATACCTACAACTTTGCCGAAGACACCAAATTGATCAGAAAATTCACTCAAAAGTTACAGCTGTTTGAATATTTACATACCATTTTGTATGGACAGCTGCCAAAATTGTATGGAGACTTGTATGGTGAACCAATGACGCAAAAAGCTTATTTGGTCATAGGAAGGCCCCACAAAGTTTGAGTCAAATAAAAAATACAAAAAATAAAAATGGTCGAAATCGGCCGATTTCGTAGAGAGTTGCTCATATGTGATATTGAAAATCGTGAATTCTGACACCAATATTGCCCATATTCATACGGTGCCGCCAATGTCCGCTCAACGGAACATCCCCGGGGGAACTCGGACCAATTCGGATTGTGGCCAGTCCACTCACAATGTCCATTTTCGTGATTTTCATATGTGATTTTGAAAATCGTGAAATTTAACACCAATATTGCCCATATTCATCGTAGCCGCCAATGTCCCTCCAACGGAACATCTTCCGGGAACCGGAACCATCCGGGTTCCGGCCAGTCCGTTTAAAATGTCAGTATTCGTAATTTTCACATGTGATTTTGAAAATTGTGAAGTTTGACACCAATATTGGCCATATTGATACGGTGCGGCCAATGTCTTTCCAACGGAACATCCCTCGGGGAACCCTAAACCATCCGAGTCCACTAGAAATGTCAATTTTAATAATTTTCATATGTAATATTGCAAATCGTGAAATTTAACACCAATATTGCCCATATTCATAGGAGTCGCCAATGTCCCTCCAACGGAACATCCCCCGGGAAACCCGGAACCATCCGGGTTCCGGCCAGTACGTTTAAAATGTCAGTTTTCGTAATTTTCATATGTGATTTTGAGAATCGTGAAGTTTGACACCAATATTGCCCATATTCATACGGTGCTGCCAATGTCCCTCCAACGGAACATTCCCCGGGGAACCCGGACCAATCCAGGTTACTATCAATCCAGTTTTTTTTTGGAAATAATTACTTTTGGCTTTGAAGATTTTGGCAAATTGGTCATGCCAATAAATTAAAACAAATTTTATTTCGAAACGTCAAAATAAGCTAATACTCACCCCGGTGGGGTTGGCAGTGACTATTTTACCAACCCGTTTTATCAACGACCGGTGTGGGAAGGGTGACTAAACTAAAATAGTAGCGCTGTGGGTGAACAAAATAGTCACTCATTTATGTGCGCACCGGTGGAGATGCTCTAATCGTTGAATTATACAAGAAGAAATCTGATCATTAAATTGTAAAACGAAAATTGTGCATCAATAAAGTAAAATAGGAAGTTAAGTGTGTAAAGTGAAGTGTGCTAAATCATCGAAAATATAATCTCACTCCCAAACCCTCACAACCTCGGAACGAAGGTCCTGGCTGGAACCAGTATCTGCACACTTAAGTGCGCATAACTTTTGATAGTGAATGTTATGGCTTGGCCAGCGTAGCACAAGACTCAAACCGGGTAATCCCAGGGTCGGCAAACTACTAGGTGATTCAAGGGAGGATCGGTTACAACAGAAAAACACGGAAGGATTTCCACTTTTCATCAGCACTTTATTTTTGGGTTTGTTCGTGTGGGTGTGGGTTTTTCAGGGGCTAATGTACCGTGATCCGCTCAGCTGATGGTTCGCCGTTCGCCTCTGACGATTGCGAGCCGGCAGAGGAGTTCGTCCAACCTCCACTCTGCGGCGGGAACTGCCCCAAGGGGGGGGGGGGGGTATTGTTGTTGCTGACGGATGCGGCGGCCCTGCGTTCCTTGCTGCGGTTCTCTGGTCTTCGGAGCCAGATGCAGCATTGTTCGCCGACCTCCTTGGGCGGCGTCGGTTCTTCCGGCTTCCGTGCCGGGATTTTGGACGACCAGCGGGCGTTGCTGGTTCCGATGGGCAGGCGTCTTCCCTCATTGGCTGATCGGCAGCCCCAGAGTCCACTGATGCGGGCATGCCGAGAGGGGACCCTCTTTTGCGGTTAAGGCCAGCGGCCTGAGGGTGGTCGTCCTTGACGGTGATGGCGCGAGGAGGCGCCAGACGACGGGGGTGGTCCTATTACGGATTAGACGTGGGAAGCTACCAGCAGGGGATTTACGGAACCCAGGCCGACCGATCCGAGATAGACGAGTTGCTCGCGGGAACCTCCTGGTTTCGCCGATGGGAAGGGCGATTGACGACCCTTCGCGGGAGCACGACTTGTCCACTCGGACGCCTGTTTGGAAGAGAGCGATTTTCACCAAATCGACTTCCTTCATAAGTTTAGCCCAAGTCCATTTTCCCACAATTTCCTTTCTGACGTAAGCAAATGCGCCCGCAGAAAACTGGTGGACATCAGCCTCGCTTACACTGATACGCTTCGCCTCATCAAAACTGTTGTAGTGTAGTGTAAGTGGTATAAAATGCTGAGGCGAAGCTTCAATTATCCAGAATTGTAACCAACGGTTACACTAGGGTTGTCGGATCTTCAGATCTTTTGAACTCGTTGGAAAGGTCTTTTGAATACCTTTCTAACAATGTATAACATGACGGGGTTTCTTACAAAAAACACCCTTTTTACAATCTTCCGGACTTTTGATAGAATCTTTTTTTTAAGCATAACTTTTGAAGTACTTTACTAAACTTTATAATTTTCAATAGCGACTTATGGGACCCCAAGACGGATCGAATGAGACCAATACGGTCCAAATCGTTTCAGCAAGTGCCGAGATAATCCAGTGCAATTTTTTTTGATCAACATCCCACCACACACACAGACATTTGCTCAGAATGTGATTCTGATTCTAGATCTGAGTCGATAAGTAGGGTATTTTAACCATTAGTGGATCCCCTAGTTGAGCCGAAGCACATTTTTCACAAATTTTCAATATTTTAAGCACTTTTTCATAACCCTTTGTACAAAACAATGAAATTTGAAGTCTTTTGAATAATTTTGACTATTTGTTTCATCAGTTATTTGTTTTTGAGCAGAAAAATAGCCATTTGAAAAAAAAGTTATTTTTGCCTGTTATGGACCCTCTTTCCTATAGTGGATCCGGGTCCATAATCCGATTGTGGACCCGGGTCCACTATAGGAAAACTGTTATTTTTATACCAAATTTAACTGATATTTGATGTTTTGATGCATTAAGGACATCAAGAAATGGATTACTGATTGTGAGGGCTGCCGACTGACAGGACTTCCGCAGAAACCAGAAGCGATGCAACGAAGACCACTGCCCCTGGAAGCTTGGGTGGATGTTGCCATCGATTTCCTTGGCCCGCTTCCTTCTAGGGAGCACCTCTTCGTAATCGTTGACTACTTCAGCCGCTATAAGGAAGTCGAAATAATGACCAAAATCACAGCGAAGGACACCGTTGATCGACTCCGTGCCATTTTCAAGCGGCTGGGGCTCCTGAGGACAATCAGTCTTGACAATGCGAAGCAGTTCTTGAGTTCGGAGACTATAGTAGGGGATGCGGTATAACTCTGAACTACACAACACCGTACTTCCCGCAGCAAAATGGGGAGGTCGAAAGGCAAAACAGATCATTGCTGAAGCGGCTGCTGATCAGTAACGCCTTGAAACGAGACTGGAAGCAGGACCTTGACGAGTACTTCACGATGTACTACTCTACTACTCTACGCCGCATTCCATAACCGGAAAGACACCGTCGGAGTTGATGCTGGTACGCACGATCAGAACCAAACTTCCGTTCTTAAGGGAAATTGAAACCGCTCCGCCAAACGACGAGTTCTGCGATCGCGATGCTATTGCGAAGAATCATGCTTGTGACCGTGAGAACATCAAGCGGAACGCAAGACCTTCGTCGATTCAAGAAGAGGATAAAGTGTTGATGCAAAATCTACTACCCGGAAACAAGCTCACGACCACCTACTCTCCGATCGAGTATACTGTTGTACGGAAATCTGGTACGCGTTGCACAGTACAGAGCGACAACCTATGAGCGAAACTCTTCGCATCTGAAAAAGATTCCAACTTCAGTGCCAGCGGAACCTGTAGAACTAACATCAACTCGCTCATCAACATCTCCATCTAACTGTTCTATTTCGCAGGAACCACTCCGGGAAGATTCTCAACCAGCACCATTGGATGCCTCACCGCAGCCTGCTGATATCCCTAATATTCCGTCAAGGCCAAAGCGAGTTTGCAAACGTCCGCTGAAGTTTGATGATTACGTTGATGTTCCGCTTGATCAATAAAGGAAGGGCGATGTGGTACCCTGTGCGGGTTCAGGAGTGCGGTATGAGCAGGTGCACCCTGTGGACGAGCTGTCAGTCGAGGAGTTGAGAAAAATCAAATAACACGTGTGCTGCTAACAACTGGATAATATTGTGGATTTAGCTCGTAGCTGGATTTTCTGGCATCTTCTCACGGTCATTGGAAACGGTCGTGGATAGACCTAGGGCAGGCCTGCAAAAGTTTCCAACCCAGCGTACACATGAAGCAAACCAAAATGTCAGTTCACTGCTAGCATTTGACTGTAGGCCTACTGTGTCTGTTCAACCACTGCCGCCTGACTCGTGCCGGTCGGCTGCTGGAGAATGAGAGACGAGAAAATGAGCTACACTCACTCAATTCGTATCATATGACTGACTCGTAAAATCCTCTTTAAACACTATTTTGACTATTTTCAAACAATTGAATGGTTGTAGACTGTGCAAAACACTTAAAACAACCATAACTTATGTTAAAAGTTACATTTCCACGCATAAATACGAACTTTTTGTGTAAAAACTAGTTTCTTTATATGTGTGCGTGCAACGTCAAATGAGCGTTGGTCGACTACTGCCTCGCATTGCAGCTGCTCAATGAGCTAGGGCACTCACGACAGCGCCGGGTTTGTTTATGTCACGGTTTTGCGGTTCAGTGAATGGATCTCAAAAATTCGTGTCAGCGTCGCCGATTTTCGCGTCATGACACCTGACATTTTCAGCACTGCCTAGGGGTTCCCAGATGGAGTGAAAAAAATCAATTTATGGAAAAATTATGGATTGAAATTTTGCTTTTTTATCACTTCTCCGACATCAGGAATAATTGTTTGAACATGCTCGCAAAATTTTTATTCGATCGGAATAATATTATTTTTCTTGAAAAAACTTTCATTTTTTACCACATGATCACCCCTAATTCTGGCTCAATGCCGCCATCATGCGACCGCGTGCTCCGTTTGTTTGTCAACAAAGCTGCAGCTGGATAGTGAGACGAAGTGAGGAGGGAAGAGATTTTGACATTTTTATGCCCGCATCTGGCCCGCCGCCTATTTCGTCGGTCGTTGAGTCGCCGGTCGTTTCCAGCGACCGAGTCCAGCTAGGAACTGATCGTACAATAAAAGTTCTAATAATAAACGATTGCAACCGAGATTGCAACAATATTAACAGGGGTCCACTTTTGGAAAAGTTTGGATTTTCGTTGTCCTATATTGGCCCCCCTTAATTTTTGCTCGAAAATGAGCCGAACTTCGCTTTATTTTAGTAAAGTTCCTTAAACTTACATTATTTCGACTTGCTGAAGTAAAGTAATCAGTCAAAAAATGATTGGATAGTTAATTCAATCATAAAATATAAATGCAGTTTTGTTGTGAAAATGCTAGTTGTTGTAGTTTAATCCGGGATAAAATAATTAAATAAACTCGAATTTAATTCTCCACTCCAAACCGCGTTTATGTTTATTTACCCTCCATCTCCAATGACCGTTTATTTTCTCCCCCCAAGGTGTGCTTAGTTTCCCTTGTCCGTGTATTCGAGTTACACGGTAAACCAGAACATAACAATCTCTTCTTCTTCCGGTTTGATCGAATACTGTCCGTACACCTCCGAACATTACCACTTTCCTGATCTTGTATATGCTTGTGTACCGTTTGATCTTTGTCCCTCCGGGCTGATAGTGAGGATTCCGAGTGCCAGTGCTGTCTTCCGACCCAGCAGACAACAAGTTCCGTCTTCCGCCACGTAGATCTCAGCACGAACGGTCTTCTTCGTTGTTGCTACTTCTGAGCAGAACAATCCAGCAACTTTCACAGGCTGTCCAGCATACGACTTCAACGTTGTTTTAACTTCGGTGGTCTGATGACTGACGCGCACTTTCTGCTTCTTCAGCTGTTCCCAGGTTCGGCGATCAATGACGTTTACGCCGGCACCTGAGTCGACCACCCACTTTACGCGGACACCTCCAACCGTACAAACAGCCTTGCTACCGGTTCAGTTGCAAACAGATACTTCACACTTTCCTCCTCCGAATCACTTCCGCTTTGCAGCGTCGAATCGTCTGAGTCATCAGAATCAGTCACCACCTTCCGCCGAGGCTTGACCTTGAGTTCCCTCTTCCGTCGTTTCGTGTTGCATCTCTTCTTAAAGTGTCCAACGAATCCGCAGCGCTCGCATTTATGATTCAGGGCTGGACAGGAATCGTCTTTGGCAAAGTGGCCGGATCTTCCACAGCGATAGCACCTTCCTCCCGCGTTGTTCTTCGACCTGTTGGCAGTGTTTGAAACCTTGTTGACCACCTCTAGCTGTGGACTGAGCGTCAACGTCTTTCGGTGCTTGCCGATAGTCTCCAATGAGCGACCCGCCTCGATCGTTTCCGCCAAGGTCATCTGCGGCTTGTTCAAGATCGTAGCTCGAAGATCATCCGAGGCTCCCTTCCGGAATTTCTGGAACTTCCTCACCTTGCAAGCTGAAGAACACGTCCTGTACCAGCGGTCCAACGTAATGCAGGAGGTAGGACTTTTTCCGTGCAGGGATGGCCACATTGTTTACGTCCAAAAAGATTTGAAATGCGCGCTTCCACTTCTTCCAGCGAGCAGATACCGTGGACGTGTCGCCGGGAACAAACGGTGGCAAGCTTGAAGTTCCTCCTGTTTCCATCCTTGCACACTTTCCCGTTAGTTTACGTTTCGTGTGGTTCCGATTCTTCACAGCGACCGAATTCAATCAAACTTTTCCTTTTCCAGGCTCCTGCTTCACCCCGCCAACGAATTTAATCACTGCCTCTTCCGCAACTGCTTTGTTTACAATGCTGACTCAGCAGTTCACCGCGTTTTCGCGGTTGAATTGAATCACCTTCTTGTCCTACGCGTCCGGTAGGTTCATTTCCGTCTCGTCGCCAAATGTTGTAGTTTAATCCGGGATAAAATAATTAAATAAACTCGAATTTAATTCTCCACTCCAAACCGCGTGTATGTTTATTTATCCTCCATCTCCAATGACCGTTTATTTTCTCCCCCCAAGGTGTGCTTAGTTTCCCTTGTCCGTGTATTCGAGTTACACGGTAAACCAGAACATAACACTAGTGGCCATGGCTGATTTCAGATGCCGAACACAACACACTTATTTTGGTGAAAAGCACATCCAATGTCAGTCAACATTGTTTAAATGATGCTGAACATGTCAAATAAAAGATTTGTAGACACGGGGTTGGGCACATGGTTGATCCGTAGCGCATTGGATTTACTTCCGTAAATATTTCGTAAATATCGTAAATACAAGCGTAAATATTATTTATCTGCACGATATTCGGAACAAAATTTTGTTCAGTGTGGATAGTGACAGTTCAGAACTGTCACTTGTTTGTTTCTTCCCCGTAAAAAAATTGATAGTTCTCGACCTAACGAAACACCCTCCCAGTCACGAAATATTCTAGCGGAGCTGGTTCTGCCAGAATCCTGCTAGAACGGTGGAGCATTTCTGCTAGAATGCTGTAAGAATATCCAGCTCTGTGAGAACTCTGTTAGAATCCTGCTAGAACGTCGTGACTGGGCTTCCAAATCGGCTAATCAAAAACAACCAACCAGTTAGCCGATTTAGTCGGGATTCGTCAGGAGTAAGATTTTTAGTCGCTCTACGAATAGACCGATCAAATTGGGTTGAGTCAGATTTTATTTTATTCACAGACTAAATCGGTAAAAAATCGGTTGTTTTTGTAACCGATTTCGTCGGCCGATTTCAACAACCGATTTACCACCAGACGCTTATGTAAAGATCACACAGAAGTCTGTTGCCCGGTCGGCCGATTCGTTGGCCAACGAATCGGCCGAAACCACCCGACTAGACCCGACTTAGTTATGCGAATAGTCGGATTTTTTTTACGGGGCTTCATTTACAAACTGTCACCGCTCCAATCCAGCTTGAGGTATATTTTTTCACCTTCAGGATTTCCGGTGCCCTACGAAGATTGGAACAGTGGGACAAGAAACGTCAGCACTTCTACAAAAGAAGCAAATGCGGGTGATGACGGCAGGACCGTCGATGAAGCGGTCCCTGCCGGCCGAACTTCCACCACTCTCACAACCCGACCGCAGCCGTTACCGCAAGCCCAACCGGACCCGGGCATGCTGGAGCTGCTCACCACCTCGGAGAACCATGCCCGCGTGTTGGAAGCCCAAGCCGTCGCAGTCAGAAAGCCGGCAGCGTTGCACATCCCCGCAGAACCAACGACGACGCAAGTGTGCTGGGGCAAAATAACGACCTAAAAGCACAAAAAGTGGGAGGGCGACGGAACGTTGACCATCGTGGGCGGGAAGAGCGTCACGTTGGGCGACGAGGACGGCAAGGTGATTGGGAGCTCCGGGTTGGTGAAGGGGGAGGAGCTGGAGGAGGGTTCGCGGTTGAGCAAGGAGGTTGAACTGGTGGAGCGGATTGATGGGGAGGTGGCCAAGGAGAATGATGTGCCGGTGAAGAGGGTTCGATTCGAGGCGAGAGGAGTGTTTAGGCCGCCGGCGGAGTCGATGTGCGCCGGGAGTCCGAGTGTGGTGTCGACACGGGTGTCGAGCAGGTTGGGACGGTGGGGAGGAAGCGATTGCGGAGGACTTTGTTCCGTTGACGATGCGGGAGCCTTCGTTCGATCAGTGGAAGTATAACAAAGGGTTGCGTTCCGTACTGCGTGGCTAAGCATTTGCGGCCTCACCAGCGGGAAGGGGTGAGCTTTCTGTACGAATGCGTTTTAGGAATGAAACGCGAAGACTTGGAACAGTTTGGAGCGATTTTGGCCGACGAGATGGGACTGGGGAAGACGTTGCAGACGTTGGCGTTGATCTACACCTTGAAGAATCAGGGACCTTACGGGCAGCCGATTGTGAAGCGGGTTCTGATCGTGACTCCGAGCAGTTTGGTGGACAACTGGGAGCGAGAGATAACAAAGTGGTTGAAGCAGGAACGGATCTTTACTTTCATCGTGGGGCCGAATAGCAAGTTGAAAAAGTACGCGCACCTGTTCGCAACCCAACGAGTTGTCGCACGGGGGGAGAAGGGAGAGGAAGGGGCGGTCAATATCGTTTTTTTTTCATCATATCTAACAATACAAAAAAAAAAATGATTTCACAAATAAAAAGAAATTAAACCACCGGCGACTTTTCCTTGGCCAGTGCGGACGCGTCCTAGACGAGCTTGGAATCGTCTCCGATGAACATCTGCACCAACTACTGGCCGGCCAGCTTTAGGTAGGTCGACTTCGATGGATGAATTCTCAGGTTCTTGAACTTGTCCTTATGCGTCGTCGGCAGCACGACTGCCTCAATCAATTTCTGGATTTGCCTGTACAACCCGCCAATGTCTGAATACTGCTCGGTCGGCCGGAAGTGTCTCCAGGATGAGGTACGAGTCCTTGTTTACGCCCACCAAATCGCCCGGCTTGAGTTTCTCTGGATCAACCAGGCCAAACACGGGCAAAAAGTACGTCTGCCGTGTCAAAATCTTGATTACGGTGCGCTTGCCCTTCCGCTTGGAATCCAGCACCACCATCGCCCCGTCGTCCTCCGTCTCCTGAGGGTCCTCGTCCAGCAGCTCGATCGACTTGTCCTCCTGGGTTACCACCATCTCGATTGCTGGTGCCTTACTGAGTCCGGAACACGCACTATATTCAACACAAAACAATGGAAAATCCGGATTTACTACGACGAAGCTGCTGGCCCATGAAATTGAGACAGATTGATTTTTCTGTTGTTTGTAAACAGTGCGCGCGTTTGCGATGACAGCTGTGAAAAACACTGAAATAAAATTCATAGAGGAATGGTGTATGCACGTAAATATGGATGCACATACGGATTAACTTATGAAATAAATGCAATATATTTGGAGTGACCACCTCGTGTTTGTAGGCAACACCACGCTTGAAATTGTGATGCTCCCTTTAAGCCGTGGCCGACTTCCCTTTAAGCCACTGTAATTCTAGGCAACCGCTACATAGGTCATCCTTGTGGCCTTGTTGGTTAACACATCAAATCAAATCAAATCAAACACCACGCTTGAAATTGTTTTTTTTTTTAATTTTTCATCATTAACCTTTCAGAGGGTCCACTATAGGAAAGTAGAGAGCCTGGATCTTATTAGAGAACGGACATCTCAAACCAAAAGTACCAATCGAAGCACGAGAACTGTCAAACGGAGGTACCAATCGAGCAAAATCCTTTGTCTTATGCTCGTTTGGTACCTCCGTTTGACAGTTCTCGTGCTTCGATTGGTACTTTTGGTTTGAGATGTCCGTTCTCTAATAAGATCCAGGCTCTCTATAGGAAAGGGGTTCACTAACGGATAACGTACCCTATACATCAGCTATCCCCACGAAAACAGCATGATTCGAAAAAAAAGTTCTCCGATCGGGCTCAAATTTTTTTGGGGGTTCCTTGGCCGAAAGTATTTTTTTTTTTGTTTGGCCATAAGGGTGACCTACGCCGTGTTAGGGTGGCCCGAAAAATTGCAATTTTCGTCGATTTTCGCCAAAACACCCTTTTTTTCAAAAAAACATATCTCCGCGCCTTTTCATCCGATTTTAGCTGTCTTAGGTGCAAAAGAAAGGGTATCTATGACATTTCCCCGAAACCCATATTCCCGAAAAGACATTTCCCCGAATGTCACATCTCCGAAAAGACACTTTCCCGAAATGTCATTTACCCGAAAATCATTTCCCCGAACAATCCATTTCCCCGAATGGCCACATCCCCGAATGGCGACTTCCCCTAAAAACCATTTTCCCGAATGGCCACTTCCGGGCCACACCGGGTTCGGGGAAGTAGCGATCGATGAAAGTATCATTCAAAATCAAACGTTCAAAAAATTCCGAGTTTTTTTTTTCAAGCATTTTATTTCAGCTTCAGTTAAATTTTGGATATTTTCCAAGTTTGCGGAGTTAAAGCATTTGAACTCCGGATCTGAGATTTAGTTACTCCAACTGCGTTTCAAAAAGAACTGACTCCACCGAATCCAACAAAAACTCCGACTGTGACAAATGATGTAGAGAATGAGAACATCTTGAACGGAGTACATATATTTATGTAAAATAAATATATTTATGATGAACAAATATAAATGGCAGCGTGCCGCTTAATACAGTTGCCTATTTTTCACAATTCGTCGCTGTCGTGCTCGCTTGTCGTACGTCGAATTTGAGCCAAATTGAGTTAAGAACGCCATTTTGTGCAGCTCACAATGCCTCATCTTTTGACCTACACAGAAACCTTAAATTTGATTTGAGTCCTGAGATATTCAATAAAAACCGACTTGACACACCCGGAAAATTGATGTAAGTGCGACAACTGGCCAAAGGGATTTCAGGTGAGAATGCGTTTGACACAAGTAAGAGCTCGACTACCGTAAACATTTGTTAGGGACTACCCACAAACCACGTGGACCTAAGGGTTAAGCACTTCGAGTATACCGCATACTGTGTACGGCAGCATACCATACACTGAGCAAAACTTACACAGCTTAACGAAGTGTTCTACACATGATCTGGCCCTGCTGTACAGAGCACTCAAAAATCAATCGCAAAACACTTGAATTTTGGGCACCTAAAGATGCTGTCAATTCAATAGCGCAACACTTGAATTTAATGTGTTGTGTCACATGAAAAACTACATTATAACGTCATGATTCGAAATCCGGACACTTAGTAGCATATCATTTTTGTTATAGCTGACAAAAAATCATGTAATAAGTTGGTAATGTAGAAATATCATCAGGATGAGCATGAGCATGAGCATGAGCATGAGCATGGTTGACTGCCAATGAGCTGCTACTCCGTTATTGACGGATCAGCTGAAGTTACACAATGAACCAACAGATGAGTAGTGGGAGCTAATCATCCTCACTGTATAACCCCTGAAGATCTCTGCTTTGAGTCAATACCGGCGCCCCCCCAAGGAGATGCAGTTCAACAAAGGTAGGAATGTTAGTCCGATAGTTGAAGTTGCAGACTCATCAGACACAGAGTTTGTCGCTCTATACCTGTTGACACCGCATGAGACCGTTGAATCCACAGCATCTCCTTCAAGCATCACGGGGAGTGGGGGAATTGTGTTAGTAGGGGAAGGAAAGGAAAGGTCAGGATTCATCTTGGTAGATGATATGACCAGAAAGTGAAACAATCGTTGCCTTCCGAGCTACGACGCTATGAGAAGGTCTTATCAATCGCGTATTTTTTACTTCTTACCGCCGGCGTGCCATCCGAGCAACGATGCTTTGGGAAGGACTTTCAAAACGAAATGAATTTTGAATTAACGTATTATTCCGTGATGTACAATTTTTATGTTTAACTTCTTACCGCCGGCGTGCCATCCGAGCAACGATGCTATGGGATGGGCTTTCAAAACGAAATGAAAATATAATATATAATTCAACGATGCGAATCTCTATTTCAATTCTTTTCCGATCTACTTCTCGCGGGTTCGCGCGCGCCTATTCACACTTCGATCGATCCAACGAACACCACACGACTGATGGCCCAACTTCTCTGGGCACACTGCGACCCCTTTTCAATGATTTCGAGAACTTTCTACCACTTTCCCGCGGATTCGCGCGCGTCGATTCACTCTCCGATCGATCCAACGAACACCACACGACTGATGGCCCAACATCTCTGGGCAAACCGCGACCCCTTTTTCAATGATTTCGAGAACTTTCTACCACTTTCCCGCGGATTCGCGCGCGTCGATTCACTCTCCGATCGATCCAACGAACACCACACGACTGATGGCCCAACATCTCTGGGCAAACCGCGACCCTTTTTCAATGATTTCGAGAACTTTCTACCACTTTCCCGCGGATTCGCGCGCGTCGATTCACTCTCCGATCGATCCAACGAACACCACACGACTGATGGCCCAACATCTCTGGGCACACCGCGACCTTTTTTTCAATGATTTCGAGAACTTTCTACCACTTTCCCGCGGATTCGCGCGCGTCGATTCACTCTCCGATCGATCCAACGAACACCACACGACTGATGGTCCAACATCTCTGGGCACACCGCGACCTTTTTCAATGATTTCTAGAACTTTCCACCACTTTCCCGCGGATTCGCGCGCGTCGATTCACTCTCCGATCGATCCAACGAACACCACACGACTGATGGCCCAACATCTCTGGGCACACCGCGACCTTTTTTCAATGATTTCTAGAACTTTCCACCACTTTCCCGCGGATTCGCGCGCGTCGATTCACTCTCCGATCGATCCAACGAACACCACACGACTGATGGCCCAACATCTCTGGGCACACCGCGACCTTTTTTTCAATGATTTCTAGAACTTTCTACCACTTTCCCGCGGATTCGCGCGCGTCGATTCACTCTCCGATCGATCCAACGAACACCACACGACTGATGGCCCAACATCTCTGGGCACACCGCGACCTTTTTTTCAATGATTTCGAGAACTTTCTACCACTTTCCCGCGGATTCGCGCGCGTCGATTCACTCTCCGATCGATCCAACGAACACCACACGACTGACGGTCCAACATCTCTGGGCACACCGCGAACACTTTTTCAATGATTTCTAGAACTTTCCACCACTTTCCCGCGGATTCGCGCGCGTCGATTCACTCTCCGATCGATCCAACGAACACCACACGACTCAATGTAGAAATATCATCAGGATGTAGTATAAACAGTCAGTTTCAAGAAAATGCATGCAAAATATGTCTTTTCAAACAATTTTTCATTAGAATTTCAAAATTAAGATGACTTGTTGTGCTTCGAATCCCGGACACTGATAAAAGCTGATTCGAAATCCGGACACTTTTGCTTCGAATTCCGGACACTCGATTTTACTTATGAATCGCACAAATTTGGACTGAAATGTTCGTGAATGGCATTCTTTAGGTCTCAAATAAGCTGTTAACATCAAAACAATCGATGGTTTATATAAAAATTTGCTAGAATTTAAGGAAATCGTAACCATAAATTTCTGCTTTGCCTTCCCGGTGCTTCGAACGCCTATGAAATATTTCAAGTGAAATGTTTCGCATTTTTGGTAAACTTATAATTTTATTGTATTTAATTGTTTTGGCATTAACTACAGCGTTCAAACGAACTTTAAATGAAAGTTGATGTTGGAGTTCATCAAATAACACAGTTTTGGCATTCATAATGCGAACTTATATCCAAATAATTGATAAAACAAGATGAAGTGTCCGGGTTTCGAAGCGTCCGGGAATTCGAATCATGACGTTATTTCGATTTTTTGAAAAAATCAGTATTGATTCAAAAAATCATAACTCGGTCAAAGCTTTTTTGCCCATTCTGGAAATTTCTGAAAAGTTGGCATTTTATGTCCTCTAAAACATATCAAAAAATAAAAAAAATAAAAATAGTGTTTTTTTTGCAAATCAAGTTTTAGTGACAAAAAATTATATAAAAAATCACCAAAAAAATTTTTACCGTGTAGCATTTTTTTTCAGTGTAGTCCATATCCATACCTACAACTTTGCCGAAGACACCAACTCGATCAAAAAATTCCTTTTTTTTTTTTTTTTTTATTGGAGGTACTGGCCTTTTGTTGCCATAATTTGGCCAAGTTTTGAAAAATAATACAATAATAATAATAATAATAATACATTTTATCGACGTAGTTCTACGTCAAACAGTTTGCTTCCAAACTCTTCTTTTTGGCGTGGTTGTTGTTGGTAGTCCAATCAGATGTCCATTATCATTGCGTTGGTCGTTGTCGAGAGTTGGTGATTTGTCGTCGTCGTCGTCGTCCAAGCACGATCTTTTTTCTTCGGGTGCTTGCTTCTCTTCCAACTGCCTCTTTGTTTTGCCTTTCTTTACAACAGTAATAAATCCGTCATTACCATTGTCCTCGTGAGTGTGAGGAACAACGACTTGGGATTGTACTGCTGCTAGATCGGCGATAGGCAAAACAGGGCCAGATGGAGATGGATTTTTTTGTGGTTTCGGCTTCGGTTGCTGTTTTTTAGCCGCTTCGGAGCAGCTTTTCGACACGTGTCGCTGGAATCCACATCGTTGGCACGTGGAAATCTGACCCGTGTGTGTGGCCAAACTGCTAAGGCCGCAAATCGTGACGTACGAGGGAATGGGCTTGGAGATCTTCATTTTTAGCACCCGCACACCATTGGGTACGCCGGCGAAAATGTCTCTCCAAACCTCGTCCCTGATCGTCAAAACTTCGCCGTACTGGAGCATTGCTTCGGCGATCTGCATGTTGGACATGTCCGGCGGGAGATCGTGGATCCGAACGTCGACGATGTCATCGTCGACGTAGACCGGAATCGCGATCTTCTTCGTCGGGCTGATCCGGAAGGCGTGCTTGAGGTGATGCTGCACTGCTACTTCGACGGCGGCTGCTGGATCCGCCATCTGGATGAGCACGCAATGGCGAATGTTGTGCAGCTGGATGCTTCTCAAGTCAGTGGGATTTAGTCCCAGACTTTTTTCCACAAACCGCTGCACCATGTCCAGCTTGGGACGCTCTGGGAGGACGCTGAAGTCCACGACGAGCGTATTTTTGCGGACAGCACTCATTTCAGAGTCTTCCACAACGCGTTGTTTGTTTGTTCGAGCAACAATAGCGAATTTTTGAACGCGGAGCACAAAGCTACGTCTGGTGCACACGCGAGTACAGAGCCGACTTGCAAAAAATTCCTTCAAAAGATACAGATTTTTGAATTTTCACATATCATTTTTGTATGGACAGCTGCCAAATTTGTATGGAAAATTATATGGACAAACTAATGATGCAAATTGGCTTCTTTGGGCATACCGAAGGCACCAAAAAAGTTTCAGCCGGATTAAAAAATACAAAAATTAAAATTAAAGAAAAAAAAACCGATTCCGTAGAGAACTGCTCTATAATCAATTCATGTTTGTATGTAATAGAAATGGATTTCGGTTTGCTAAATAAAAAATGAGAAGAAGTTGCGTCATGAAATTAATTTGACAGCTTTTATTTTCTACCAACTTTGCTTGTCAAAAATTGATTATTTTTTCGTTGTTAAATTGTCTTTTCTTCCGGTTGTACCTGCTTTCAGAATCGTCCTCCTGGTCAGGTGCGGGTTGTTCGCCACCACCGCTTTCTGTGGAGGTGGAGGCCCCCGGGGAATCTTCTTGTTGATTCGGAACCGCGATTGGTTCCATCGAATCAAACTGTGCCTTTACCATCCGAATGACGGATTGCTTGGCCCCTGGGTGGAATGCATTCGAATCCTGCTTCTCACCGCTTCTTGTCCACACCGACACCGATTCTCAAGCGCCCGGCGGGTGTTTTCCATAATTTCATCAAACGCTTCCTGGCACAGCATCTGCAGCTCAATCGCATTTTTCCTGCAAATCACACAAAATAAATCCAAAAATGAAAACAAAACCCCAAAAAAAATCTTTCTCCACACTCACCAAGTCGGTGAATATACGGAAAAGTACCTCTATCTTGGCCTCTTTTCGGGTCCGGGAGACCGAGCCTTTCTGCTGGCCAGACGGATCCTGAACCCCGAGGACACAGCCTTGTGGCGATGCTCGTCTTCGCGATCACAAACCGGGCAGGCAATTTACTGGACAGGAACATGGCGGCAGCGACCTCACGCGGCCATTCGAGCCTGCGAAAAACGAACACACCGGACCGCCAAAACACAAATGAAGAAACGAAGCAAATTCCGACGAAGCTGTCACGAAACTGCATTTCAAATCAAAACAAGATCAATTTCAAGTGTTTTCCTCATCACTTTGAATAGTTCAGCACAGTGGGGCAAATTCATGAGCAAAACACTTGAAAAGTTTGAGTCACCCGATTGAAAATAAGTTGTCAAAAAATGCAAAAAAGTCAATCGCTCAAACACTTGAATTTGATAATGGATTGGATTGAAATTCAAACACAAACAAATTAGGTCTAAGATGTGCCTTTATTGAATCATTCAAGTGTTTGGGCACTTGAAAGAAAAGTGTGGCGTATTTTCAGTGTACGCGCGTACCATACGCGCATAATACTGGCATGGTATGGTCCAATGTCCGTATATTTAAAAGGTCCGGCTGAAAACGTCTTGGATTAGTGTTAGTGAGCAAAAAAGTGTCAACATTCGTGATGCCACTCGTGATGACGTCATACCGTTCTCGGTACTACAGGATAGTATAGAAAATTGATAGAAAATTAAAATTTTACTGATTTCTTTTACTTTTCAAGTCAATTTTATCGTTTAAACAGACTTATTTAAAAGCATGTTCAGCATGAATTAATGTTTTGCGGCAGTAGTGAAAGATTAAATTGAAAATTTTATTTATTTCTGAATTCATCCGGAGCAAAATCGTGGTTTTACAGTAGGAGATTATGAAAAAACATTCCGGGGGGGGGGGCACCTGGTAATAAATTTGGAGCTGTCCGGTAGCGTTGAAGTGCCGCTCGCCATACTGCTCCAGGATTGTCGTGACAGCTGAATTCAGAGGAAGTCATCGGAGCTTTTGACGACCTCCGAGTGCTGCTCCTGAATGTCGTAGCAACCGAAAATGCCTTAGACGGCACGCTTGTACGGATTGATGGCGTTCCGGATTTGACGCTTGTAATGTATGCGGACTTGCAGTTTGGGATTGATACTCTGAGCAGGGTTGCGACGTCATGATCCGGTCCGGCCATTTGCATGCACTTGAGGTATCCCGCCTACTTGACCATCCTGCAGGCCGATAAAGCTCATGTTTTGGTTAAATTAGGCGAACTTAAGTCTGACGAGCGATCCAAAGGTTCAGGATGCTGAGAATTCCATCGCGATGTGCGTCTCGCAGATGTTCCGCATTGGCCGTCTGCATGAATAGCTTGTAACGGTTCTCCAAGTATCGCTTGGCCTGCTCGATAAACTGCGTCTGGGTGCAACCTTTATCACTGAGCTAGAAGTCGTTGAGTCCGTTCGCAACTTGAGCGAACCACTGAACCAACGATGGTCGCTTCGCACTCTCTTCAATCGACTTGTTGTACTCGTACGCCTCCCGAGCGTAGGCCATTTCCTGGTTGTTCAACGACGACCTCCCAGGTCTGCTCCGGTCCCTTCCGTAGTTTTGAGACGGCCCTACGCGTTCATCAGCTTTAACTTCTCCAGCTCCAGCTCCTGTCGTTCTTCATGTGCTCCCACTTGGCGTTTTGTTCCGCCTAGAACGAGTTATTGTGCACCTCTTCGATTATGGAAAAAATCGCATTCTCAGTTCGGTTGTGGCCGAGTAGATATGACTGAAAGAATTGTCGTTAAAATCTCAACATCTAAGAAAGACAAAATAACTTACGCCTGCATGTCCTGGACGCTGGTCTGGGAGACGCGCGATTGCAGCTCCTACGCCAGGGTACGCTCGCCCGTCGGCAAGTCTTCGGAAACCTGCGATTCGTGCGTTAGCTTCTGCACTTGCTGGAGAAAGGCGCTGAAAGACATTTCCACGTCTTCGTTTCTAACCTTAAAATCTGACGGATGGGTCACCTATCTCGGACTCCAAATGGACAAGAACAATGCATGGGCAGCTAAAGTAAACGGCGTGGTGCAGAAGGCCTTCAACACGCTGACATTCCGACGCTTTGCTGCGGTTCTCTCCACTGAGACTCGGCGTAAGCAGGTTCAAGCTTCACGTACTTCCGGCTCAAAAACATCCGCCACCACTCCCCGGTTCAGTTGCCTCTCTGCCAGCAGTTGGATGACCAGCGAAATGGTACTCCGCTTCCGTAACTCTGCTTGTCCAACCTGGCCCCAGTGGTTAACGAATTATTGACGCAGCTGAAACAAATTCAAAAGAGTTCAACTTGCACAACTTTTATCATTAAACTTTCCAGTATTTAACTCACCTGTATGAGAATCTTCCTTTTACAGCTTGTCATCCGAGTGGCCAAACAGTGGTAGAAGGACACTTGGACGGCACAGGTTCCTTCGAATCGTCGCAATTAAAAAAAAACTCCTAATTCACCAGTGTTCCGCTACCAAAACAAACGGTATGACGTCACACTTTTTGGGCTCTGACTGTGCACGGAGAGAAAAACAGCTTAAAAATTTATTTCGTTGCTAAACCTGACATATTTTTTTTCTCTCTGTTCGTACACCAATACAACTTTAGAAACATAGCCATACCTTTTAAGAATGGATTACATTGGGTATGGTCAACTTCTTGATACGATTTATATCAGTGTAGTTGTCAAAATCGGTCAAAATAATAAACAGACTAGATGGCATACACAACACATGTTTATTCGGCAACATAAGTCAAATTAATTTGGAAATTTCAAGTTCTGGACGAGGTTTTGGAAAAGAATGTGTTGCTCAATCTGTTAGAAATTCATCCACATTTGGGGACGGAATCGACCATCGGGGCATCAGGGCAAGAGTAGTTTTGAGGGCGGTACTGTTTGAAACTTTCGGCAAGACCTTTTTTGCTCGTTGATTCTGTTGGATTTGTTAGTTCCGAGTGCGTGTCAGGGAATTCTCCATCTCCTCCTACACCCCCCCCCCCCACGCACACACACACACCACGCGGGTCACGTGTCCGGGTGTGTCTCCGAACCGGATGCCGAAGCGTGCCACCTCCCTCCGGTGGGCGACCCATATGTCCACCGGCTTCGTCGAGGTGTCTTCGTCTTATTCCAGCAGGGATCTCCCAGCGTGTGGCCCGTCTTTACTACCGTTCTCCAGGGGTACGGGAGTGCTGAAACCATCCCAGGGCTAACGGCGCCCGTTCCCTGGCTTCCAGCAGGAAGCCGAAGTAACATCCCCCCCCCCCTCCCGCTGCCATCTCGTTCAGCGCTTTGACGCGTTCGGGAAACTTCACCAACTGTTGCTTGTACCGCGTCGTTCCGGCAATGTCTTACAGGTACCGTAATCTGGGGCGAATCGGGACTACAGTTTGAATAGGGACAGCAGTTTTAAGAACACTTAAAGCTTTTAAATTTGAAAATGGATGTACACATTTTGTTGGTCTGAGTCTGTTCTAACCGAAACCAACCAGAAAAATCAAAATATTGTGCTCGAACTTGGTTAAAACGGCTGTCCCAATTCGCCCCATGTGTCCCGATTGACCCCAGTTTACGGTACTTCAACAACCCGCAATCGGTCTCCGCGAGCGCCTTTGGTTTTATTATCAAAATCGACTCAATCTCGGCCTGCAGCATCAGGAACCGATGGTGGTCCAAATCAATCCCGTGCTCTTTAAGAAACTTTGACACCTTCTCGAAGTTGACCTTCCGGTTGTCGACCGCACAGTACACGCCGTGTTGGGAACCACCTCAAAAGAACCGCTTCCCCAATCTAGAATCTGCCCCAACTGTACAGCTCGCCAATGAATTCCCTCAGCCAACAAGCGAGGGTAAGATCTTTCTCGTCAAAGATGAATTTCAATCAATCGAGAGAAAATTCCTTTCTTTAGCTTGTTGAACCGCAAAAGCTAGCCTTGTGGGAAATCTGCATTTCCTCAATATTTGGTGTTTTCATCTTCATTTTCACATCCAGTCAACAGCAGGTTTTTAAGCGAAAATGGCGTTCGAAAGGTGAACGCCCGAAATGTCAAAATCACGCAGTGGTACCAACATTACGAAAAAAGTGTGCCATGGCATGATAGCCACATTTTTTTCTAATGTTGGTACCACTGCGCGATTTTGACATTTCGGACGTTCACCATTCGAACGCCATCTTCGCTTGAAAACCTGGCATCCTGGATTCGGGAAAGTGGGATTCGGGAAAGTGGGATTCGGGGATGAGGGATAAAACCAAGAAAGGATATTAGTATGATGACATATACATGTTAGCAACTTTTGATACCCTAACATGTATAGGTCATCGCTGAAATCGTCGAAAAACCCAGTTTTTATTTTCAAAAAATCGTATCTCAGAGTATTAAAAACGTAACTTCACCAGTTTTTGATATGTTATGCAAAATTTTTCGAGGAATCTGATAAAAATATTTTTAGACATAGGCTCTTTGGTCCCGAGACCTTCCAAACAGCATTTTAATATTTCATACGACCTTTTCAAATGTTAAGCTAGATTTTTCGAACTTCTTACTATTTTTTCCAAATAGCCAAACTTTTTTTCACCTTTCTTTTGCGCCTAAGACAGCTAAAATCTGATGAAATGGCGCGGAGATATGATTTTTTGAAAAAAGTGTTTTTTGCGAAAATCGACGAAAATTGTCATTTTTTGGACCACCCTAACACGGCGTAGGTCACCCTAATGGCCAAACAAAAAAATACGGGTCTAATTATTTCGGCCAAGGAACCCCCATAAAAAATTTGAGCCCGATCGGAGAACTTTTTTTCGAATCATGCTGTTTTCGTGGGGAATCGCTGTATACCTCGTTTTAAATAGAGAGCCTGGAGCTTATTAATAATAATAATAAGCTCCAGGCTCTCTAGTGTCGCCTATCATCTGGCCTGTGAGCTGCTCCGATCCCGCCCGTTAACGTCACTGCTCGCCCAGCACGGTTCGGTCGCGTGTGCCCCAAGGGTTAGCCGGCGTGTGTTACGTGAATTGCCCGGTGTGTGCTCCCCGAAAACGAACCCAAGCGGTGAATAAACGACCCCGTCCCGCCCCGTGAGCTGTCCCTCGAATCCCCGCACCCACAGTGTCCCCACACTCACACCCATCAATGGTTAACAATTTAACATAATATAAATAATAAACTGTCACTGAATCTGCTTTGTATCTAAATGCGGGTCCTGATATTCTTAAAGGTATTCTTATCGGGAACAATATAAGATTTAGTTATTCAGGACCCCAAATGGAATTCAAATTCTAGAGTAAATTATTATACCAAAGTTCTTTCACATTAACAATCAAAAGGAAAGATTCTGTTTGATGTTTATTACACACAGCTAAACTGCCCTCTTTTTCTACTAATGTTTATCCCATCCATAAGATTTTCCAGGGGTTGGAAGCTTTCCCGAAGAGCTGAAAATATAGAAAAGGTACAACATTATAACACCCTTATTGAAAACACACAGGTGAGTCAGAATGCTACGTATTGTTATAAGAAGGGGAAACGGTCAAATACGAAATGCTACGAGGAGGCAGAGAAGAGCTTAACTTCAAAAAATCAATGTGAGCAACACCACCAAACTCGAAAACGGATTTTACTTATAGAAGAATAAAAAATATGAAAATTGAAATAACATGCTATGGTCTCAAGATTTTAATGAAAACCCTGATTTAATATCACCAGAGGTGAAATAGAGCGTTTCTTAAAAAATGATGAAACTCTGAGAAATATATTGGTGTAATTAATTTTTCAGAAACATAATGATACCACCCAGTGAGAATTTAACCTAAAGCTTCGAATCTTTTTAGGCTAAACCTCAAATGCCATTTTTTATTTCAGAGGTACATTATTTGTCGCAAGATATTTAAATTTAATTAAGAAAAACATATTGGATTGAAATTATTAGAAAAAAATAAAGGGTACTCTCTTTGTCGTCGAGGGCTCATATTTGGCATGAGCTCATCTCATGTATAGACAAACAAACGCTGAAAGTTTCATTCAAATCGGAGCACCTCGATACGACTTCAAGAACAAATCGAGCAATATTTACAAAAACTGCCTCTTAAACACGCAAATAACATTCCAAAAGGGTGTAGCTCCAAAACATCACTGTTTACACGAAATTTTATTTCAGATTCGGATTCAGCGGTCAAAATTACTATAAAAAGCATACCCTGACCTTTGAGACATATGCTTGCTACATCGTGTAATTAGTAGGCCTTGCTTCTGAATTCTGAGAAATTTTGAAAATTGGCACTTTTTTCCTCACTAAAACTCAAATATCTCGGCTCTGGAGTGTCGAAATTGCATTTTCTCAGAGGGAAAAATGTTCGCCATGAAATTTCCTACAAGCTGCATGTATTGGTTTCACTGGGAAAAATAGGCTACCCTAAATTAAATGAACATTTTTGAAAAAAGTTTCGAAAAAATGCGATTTTTTCGACACAAATCCGCCTGGGAGAGTTCAAAAACTTAAATTTTGGTCCAATATTGATAGTGCATCTTAATCTATGGACAAAAACCTATCGTTTGAAGATAATACACACCTGATCGAAACAGTTTTTGTATTGATTCCAAGCGATTTTAGAAAATTTGTTCAAAAAGTGACTTTTTTCAGTAAATCGACTAGGGGGTGCGAGAAAGTATTTTATTATTTTTTCTTGTCTAAGAAAACATTGTTACTAACATCATAATCTATCATTTAAGAAGTGAGCACCTGAAATTCCTCGACATGACCTCAAAATGGGACAGGCTAGTACTCAGTCTTTATTGTTAAGCTAAGAACAAGATTGTCCGTCCGACGCAGTGGTGAACGCAGAACGCTGTGCCAGTTCTATTTTTCCATCAACTGTCAGGCGAACAATCTGCAGGGGTTGCTTTGTTCAATGGTCGATGACTGGCAGACTATGATGACAGGCGCAAAATTTTGTGTTTGCGTTCAAGCCTGACGGACTATCTTGTTCTTACCTTTAGTCTATGATTAACTTAAAAAATATGTATCGCTATTGCACTTTGTCGATCTATTATGAGAAGCCAGAAAGAACACTTTCATGCGCAGCGTAAAACGCGCAAGCGTAAAAGCGCTGGCGTTGAAGCTTTGACTTGACGACTTGTCGAGCGAGAACGAGCCGGGCGCTTGGAAGTTTTTGACAGATGGAGGTGGAGGAATCCTCCGAGGAGGAAGATTTTCGTCCCGTCCGAGGGAATCGGAAGCGGAAGAAGTAAAGCGAGGTCACTGTAATCGGCATCGAAGGAGAAAAAGTTAAGAAGACCCTGCTCAACAACAAAAAGTTCAGCCCGCTAGCGGATAACAAAAACAACAACAATGCCAGCCCAGCAGGAGGAGGGGACGCCCCGGCGGTTCCACCACCCGGCCAGTCGGCAGGTAAACAAAAGCAACCACCTTTGGTGGTGAAGAACACCACGGATTTTTACTAGCTCGTGGCGATAGTGGAAAGTTGTAAATTAGGTTTTAAACCGATTTACAAACTAACCCGATTTGGAACCAAGGTGACCTGCTTCTCTGTCAAAGATTTTGACAAGTTACAAGTAGAGACCCTAAATAGGGAGACTGGTCTAAGCTTGCTAAATCGATCTGGCAACGTATGTTTTGAGCTTGGCAACACTGATAAGTTTTGCTGAGCTTAAAGGCAAATGCTCGTTTGGATACGTCAAACTCGTGTCTGTTTGGGTACGTCAAATTCACTTCGACCAGTCTCCCTATTAAGGATCTCTAGTTACAAGAGCTACTCAAGAAGAAGAAAGTGGAATTCTACACCCACGATCGGCGGAGCGAACGAAATCATCGGGTGGTTCTTCGTGGTTTTCCTGATGAACTGAAACCGGACGAGGTCAAGTACCTGCTGAAGAGGGATCTCAAGCTGGACGCGCTGGAGGTGCATGCCATCAAGCGGAAGGAAAAGTCCACCGTGGACGAAATTCCGTACATTATGGTCTTCCCAAGGGATACACCAATCTGAAGAAGCTCTCTGCAATGCAGGTTGTGGCAAGCACTATCATCCGGTGGGAGGCCTACCGGAACAAGCGGCCGAACGTGACCCAGTGCAGGAACTGCTTGCAGCTGGGTCATGGAACCAGGAACTGTCACCTGAACGGCGGGTGCAACAACTGTGGGGGTCCCCACAAGACGGACGAGTGCAAAGTCCAAGAAGCCGAGCCGAAGCGGTGTGCCAACTGCTCTGGAGCCCACGAAGCCACGGACCGCAGCTGCCCTAAGCGTGCGGACTTCATCCGGAGGCGCCAGCAGGCGTCGAAACCGAAACCGCCGGCAAGGAAGGCGGAGAAGCAGAGTCCAGCAGTTCCGGCGTTTTCGCCGGCGGAGTTCCTCCGCTGCCTGGCGCAGTTCCAGACGGAAAATCGAAGGATCGCCCTCGTCCCGCAGGAAGCAGCCAAGGTGGCCCCGAGACGGTGGAGCCACGGAGAAGGAAGCCTGGGAGGTACTTTACAGTTCGGCTGAGCTGTGGGGGATTTTCTCCGAGTACATCGGCAGGTTCAAGACCTACAAGACCCGCTTGGACCAAGTAACCCTCGTCAGTTACATGATCTCCAAGTATGGAATTTAAGGAGTTTTTTTTTGTTATTATATATTGTTTTACTGATCCTCGGTCCCAACCTGGTCACAGCACCTAAAAGGACCTAATAAAAATAAGTTAAGAAAAAAAAATGGTGTTCTTGCTAGCTGGGGGCGCTATTTCCTGGGCAAGCCGGTTGCAGAACACTGTAACCTTGTCTTCGATGGAGTCGGAGTTCGTGGCGTTGAGCGAAGCGAGCCAAGAAACTGTTTGGCTACTACACCTGCTGGACGATCTTGGCGAAGCTCCCCAGAAACCTGTTGTAGTGATGGAGGACAACCAAAGCTGCATCAAGTTCGTCGGATCGGAACGTGTCACCCGACGCTCAAAGCACATCGAGACCAGAGAGTGCTACGTGAAGGAGCTGTGCAACGACGGAGTCATCGAGTTGGTCTACTGCCCTACCGAGGACATGCTGGCCGACTTAAGGTAAGAACAAGATTGTCCGTCAGACCTGGACGCAAACGCAAAATTTTGCGCCTGTCATCATAGCCTGCCAGTCATCGACCATTGAACAAAGCAACCCCTGTATATTGTTCGACTGACAGTTGTTGGAAAAATCGAACTGGCACAGCGTTCTGCGTTCACCACTGCGTCGAACGGACAATCTTGTTCTTAGCTTTACTCACCAAACCGCTCGGAGCGGTCAAGATGGCCAAGTTGTCGTCACTGCTGGGTTTGAAATCCGGTGTCGGCAAGCGTTGAGGAGAAGTATTGGCAATTACACCGTGTGCCGACCCCTCGGCCTCAGCAGCAAGATGACACCAACACAACGACAACGATCGAGCGAGCGCACGCAAGGCCTGCTGCGCCATATTGTTTTTTCATTCCCAAACGAACGCTCAAAGTGAAAAGACGCGAGAATAAATTTACTTTTGTTTGCTTAGTTAAAACTAGTTTCGCCTATTATTTTTCCACTTGAACGAAAAGTCCCAAGAGTGTTACGCTTCATACACAATTTTTAAAGTTTGTATGAAAATTTTGTGGGGTGGAGGGGGTCTAAAAATCCGATTTTTTTGCGTTACGTAATAAAAGAACGCTCCCTAATCGGAAACACGACGTACACTGAAAACCCAGCCATGGTAGTTGCTACCATATTGTAGGGTTAAATTGAGAACACGCACCGACGTATTTTTGCTAAAAACATTCCGTGCTTGGATTGACTGATTAACGCAGTCAGTTTTACTATGTCGAGAGCGGTATGGTAATTTTAACCCTCGATTATGGAGAGAATGATAATGATTTCGTATTTGCTACCATGCAATTTTGTGGAAGCATGGTACATTTTACCATATTTGCGTTTACTTTCACCAAAAAGCCACAGTTAATTTAATAAGCAGCATTTTTAGCAAATTTTCTTAAAACTACCATGGTCGGGCTTTCAGTGTAGTGTGAGGCAGTTGAACCAAGAGGAGCGCGAGTTGGAAACTGCCATAGACGCGCATTTCTGCATGCCGGAAAATGTAAAAAATATAACTAAGTTTTGTTCCCAGATCATAAATACCTTTTTTCGCCAAGCAACGCCTGTGAGGTTAAATTCATAGGCGGAGCCACCTCCCGACGGGCGTCTCTAATAACGTAGTGATTGGCCGATAACCTGTTAAAAAAACGTTGAAAATTGTTATGAAGCAACAGTGATCTATTGCAGTACCAAATTTCGCTCACTTGTGATGAGGGCCTTCCGGTAGGTTCGGGGTGGCTGCGTTCTAGCAGCAATGCCATCTTCGAATCTCAAAGCATTGGTATGTTTTCTCTGTAATTACATAATGTCAATTCCAGAACAAAACAAAACTTTTTGAAAAAGCTATACTTACTCCCAGCAGAAAATTTCTTAATTCCTGCAACATTGGCGAAATATCTCTACGGGCAAGCCGAGACATGTTGGTGCTGATGGTTAGATTTAAGGTAAAATTAAAACGAAAGGATTTTCTGATGTTTGTTCAATAACACAAATGAAACAATCTGGTTCAATTCTAATCAAGGTGGTGAAGACAGAGGTAAAGGCGAATGTCAAAATCAGCTGGGAGTTTAACCGATTTTACCGATTTTACTTCAATGCCGTATTGTTAAACATACAATTTTGGTGGATTTTGGAAACATTTCATCGAACAAATTTAATGACGCATGTCAGGCTGACGTTTGGTACATGCCGTCAACTCCGTCAAATTTCAGGCATCAAAACACTAGCGCCACTCCGATGCGAACTGGAAAATATTCAAACAATAAGCTTTACAGCGATGGTGAGAGAGCGAGAGAAAAAAATAAAGTTTCAGCGCAGCGAAGAGAAGAAACACAAGAAACGAAAAAGCTTGTTGCTGCTGTCACTGCTTTTCGCACCACCGCACGAGATCGATGTATTTTGCTGTGCGTAGCGCTTTTTGTTTTCAATTTTTATTTGAAGCAAATCAATCAGTTTTAGCGAACATTTTTGTTGTTTTTCGATTGTGTAGTGAAACATATTGATCTGCATTGTTTTGACTGTAATAAATGAATCAATTTGTGACGTGAGAATATAATTTTAAGTGATAACTTATTTTGTAAACCCTCGTGATTATATTTGCTTTGATGCTTTGAGACAGTCCAAAATATTGATTTAAATATCGTTAAAAATACAAATATTGCCGTGACACCCGTCTGACCTGTGTCCGATTGTTGGCCAATCTGGTCTTACCGGATCACCTGAAAATCGTTTTGCTTGTAAACCTATTAATTAACTCGTCTTGAGGGCCACTTTGTTCTCTAACTCTACCACGTCCTCGTGTAGCGTTTCCTTCAAAGACCGGAAAAAGGCACTAACTGGCTGCTTTTGCCCCTGCGAGCCTGTGACAGTTCTCTATCTGGAAGAATTTACCAGCAGAGCATTTTCCTTCGTCTTTGGCTGGATCCGGGTTTGTTATGGTTTGGTTTGCCATGAAAACTGCTTTGCATTAAGTATCTTCGATTGAATTGATTTTTCCACTGGGCCCAAACCTGCTCGGTGTTCAATTTGATCTAAACTTAATTAATAATCATGAAATTCCAAAACTTGCTCGCCATTTCGCTGAATGTTTTTCTCGCTCAATCAAAATTTGGTCAAAACAGTGCGAAAGAGATGAACGAAAAACAACATCACTACCATGTTTGACTGTGTGCGTGCGCGCATATTTTGTTTCACTTTGTGCGTGTACGAGCATAGAGCTTTATGACGTTTCGCGTACACACACTAGTGCACCATTTGATTTTGCTGGGCGGACAAAATTTAACCTCAATCTTTTTCGTGTACGTACACGCAATACATGCGCACGTAGATAACTCTATTGAAAAGCTCGACAACTTAGATGTCAGCCCACCAGATGGCTCCCAGATTTTGGAAGTTGTCTATCTTTTTAAATTAGGTATCTTTGCGTTTGGCGAAGAAGTGTCCATCCCCGCTAAACTTTTCCCCGACATGACATATTAGGGTGGAATCGAAATTTGTTTTTTTCAGCAACACATTTTGTTGGGTCCTTTTTATGGTTCCAAACAACCTCCCAAATTTTGGAAGCGATTGGTTAGGCCCACAATTGGCGCATAGCGAATGAAATTTGTATAGAAATTACTATACTGCCCACCATTGAAAAAACGGCTAATATCCATTTTTGGCGAAAACCAGTTATTAGCACCAGGTGGTAGAGGATGTTCCAACGCATCTTCTGGAACTTGAATTTTACTGAAATAGTGTTTAGACTTGGCTGCCGATGCGAAAAACCAAACGGCCAATAGGGTATATGACCCTATTTTGGACCTAGTTCCTATTTTGGACCTATTTTTATTAATCGAGGTAGTTCAGGCTTTTGAAGTACGAAAACCTAGGGGTTGGACAGAATTAATGTTTTTATTATTCGTTAATCTATTGACGAGGGTTTTGATATTTTTATCAATAGACTGACAAATAGTTGAGCTAGCGTTCCCACCGTGTATTATAAATCTCGGTTCAATTTGACAGCTGATAAACAAAAACATGTGCTTGCCTGACCCGCGATTTTTTAGGTTTAAATAAATACTGTAGCGGAAAATAAAGTTAAAAACGGATCTGATCCGAAATCAACGGAATCTGTGTGCCATTTTAGTCTGAGCCGTCGGAGGAAGAACTGTCTTTACAAAAAACGTGGACGGAGATGGGGCGGCGGTCGCCTGAAGGAGAAGATTTTTCTATCAAAAAACGAGGATGGAACCAGGAAAACTTTTATTTATTTCGTTCCCCCACAATTTCTTCCCCTTTTCCAGCATCCCCGGCTGGACTTTTGCTGTGGCTCCTGAGGAACTCTCTTCAGAACCCCGGGCGCTCAGAACTACACATCAATATGGCTCACAATCTGAAGAATACTACCAGGAAGAACGCATGAGAACAGGCCGTACAGGCAGACATGGGTAGTTCCTTAATCACGACTTCCGGTGTAGCCAGAGCCGTACCTAGGGTCCATGGCGCCCTTGGCGAAGCATCAATTTGGCGCCCCTCCAAATTTTTCATCATTTTGATATGTTTACTTAAATTTTCAGCGATTGCTTCAAAGAGTTTTAATAATATAATGGTAATTGATTGAATAAATATAACAGCTAAATAATCCAACCACAATTTAATTCTTTGAAGAATGTTCAAATTAATGTTTTATTATTTTTAAACCATTACAATCGATTTAAATCTTTCCAATACAGATAGGTTGTAACGAAAAGGTGCTTTAGGATTAATGTTGACTGAAAATAGCAGTGTTGTTTTATCGTTTTAAACAGAATTTGATCTGACCTAGCTAAAATTTCATTGTATCAGCATTTTCCTGCATTCCTGAAAAAATAGTTTAACTGATTAGAAAATGGACTCCTTTTCAAATTTGTTTTTGGATGGATTCCTTTTGAAACTATTTTTTTCAATTTATTTTTGAAAAAATATTTCTTTTCTCTGTGACTGTGTTTTTTGATTGATATAAAATTCCTAAAATTTGTTTTTTGAAAATTCATAGCTTCAAACAAAGGCAAATTCGACATCTAAAGTTTCTTAAAATTTTGTATAAAAACCATTACACTCAAATAGAGGGTGACGAGCGGGAATTCCCGGGAAATCGACCATTTTTGGACCTCTCGATTCCCGGGAAATTTGGTCGAAGCAAAATTATATAAACAAATAAAAAAAAATTGAAAATTCGAAATTGTTCAGAACATTGGGTGTTCAATGTAAGATGTTCAAGTTCGAATGAACCAATGCTTCTCTTATCTTCTAATTCAGAAAGTGTAAATTTTAACTTATTAAAAATTCCAATAACTATAATTGGGAAAACTTAAAATCATATGGACTCCAAAATTAACCTTAAAGCATACTTATCAGTTAGCCTGGAAAACTGGAAATCTTTGTAAAGACCGCCAAATGTGAACATTCGGATTTTTCGGATCACTATTTCTTCAATGCATATTTACAGTTTTAAAAAAGAAAAAAAAGTATTAAAATTGTTGTTTTGAGTCGCTATTTATTATATTATAAAAATCCCGATACTGTGAAATTATATATTAGCTATTTTGTTATTTCACAAAAATCTAAAAACAAGTTCATACAATAAGTTGTATTGCAGATTCAGAAAAAAATCAAGAAGTAGATAATAGTTCCCAAAAATAATGAGGCTACTAATTAACGTTTCATTAAATAAGCATGAATAAATCGTAACTGAATTCATTGAAAAGAAACACATTTATAACTTTTCTTTATACATTACTGGCACTATTAGCATAGTTATAAACACTACCAGGTCCCGGAATTCCTGAAATTTCCAAATTCAACTCTCGATTCCCGGGAAATTGAAAATCTCGAGAATAGTCACCCTCTACACACAAAGCTTTTAGAACCGTTTGTGTAAATGTGAAAATTTAGGCGAAATTACACTGGATAGCCCAACACATGGAATCCATGAAATAAAAAAAAATGTATGTGAAAGATAAGCAACTTTATCCATTCCATTAAAACATAACAAAACAAAAATTTTCAAGGAAAATGTTACTAACATTCTTCAAATTATTGACCCTAGAAGCAAAATTAAGTGGAACTTTGTGTTTTCCCAAAAATATTGCTGTTTTTGGAGTTGGAATTTTGCTTTGGTTTAAAATCTAATGGGTCCGCGATAATGGTGTTTCTGCAAATCAAAATTATACAAGAAATTGTATAATATTTTACTTTACGACTAAAAAGTTGGTGGGCATGCCAATCTATGCAACTTTGTCGAAGACACCCAAATTTTACTTTTTCACTCTTGCTACAAGCAATTGAATACAAGCAGCAGAATATAATATATTTAGAGCAATTTATGTGCTCTTAAAAAACCAACATTTTTATGTTGAAAAAAAAAATATTTTGCTAGAAATTTAACAAAAGTCAAAGCATTTTTTGTGTTAGAAATATTCAATTTAAACACTTCAGTATTTCGAAAACGTAGGCCAATCCCAACGCACAAGTTTGCATTTAAAACGATAAAAATATCTCAAATTCCATTTTCTTTAAACTTGAAATATCTTATTCTTTTTATTTCAGATTTTCAATAGAAATGTGTAAATTTCAATTAAATAGCTGATTATATAAAAAAATACTTCAAAACATAAAAAAGCTTGATGGTTCCTGATGCTGGAAAAAATGGTGAAATTTAAATTGAATTTTATATACTGTAGTTGGAATATAAAATCTCTAGCTATTTCAAAGAATTGATATAAAACCCTGAAATTTTTGCCACTTGAGCGCCCCTTTGATAAATGAATTGAATTGAATTTTAAATTTAATTCTGGTACAATTATTGAAATAGTTGATTTTGGCGCCCCAAGTGTTATAAGTAATACTTGTAATATTCCGACCAAGATTACCGAGTTATTTTGTAGTCCTACTTTAAAATTTGGCGCCCCTTTTGTTCTGAATACCTTTCTAGGATTTTATAATAACATGACAAATTTGTACAATCATCGTTTTCGGCGCCCCCCAAGGGCTGGCGCCCTTGGCGGTCGCCAACTGCGCCAACCCCTAGGTACGGCGCTGGGTGTAGCTTTGGCTAATAAAATCTAGGCTATCATTATGAAAGTTGCAGTTTATTTTTCTCAAAATGTCTCATCATCGCTAGCGTTCTTGCCAAGGTGTACAAGACCTGTTGCACATGAAAACATACCCCTCCTCACCCCTTTTTTATTAGCTCATTAATAAAAAGCGAATACATTTCTTTATTTACGAATAAAACTGAATGAACTCAAAATTTAAAGCTGCTCGTATCAGAGTTTCTTTTTCAATTTTTCGTTCTGGCTTTTTTTGCCTGCTATTCGGTTCTTGTTGAAAAAGTGCAGCCTGAACGTTCCGATGACGCTCTGCTGCACCATCCGCGGGTCCTCCAGCAGCTCGGTCAACCCCGCGACCGACAGCGTCAGCGAAGAGGACAACGATGAGATGGTCGTCTCCGCGGACAGTTTGAGCTCTTCAATCATGAGACGTTCCTCCTCGTCGGTTGACAGTTCCATTATTGTGATGATCATGTCGTTGATAGTTGGATTGATTAGCTTCAGCAGCAAAATAGCCTCTCAATTGGTCCTGGTTGGTCACGTTGTGGTCGCACTGGCGGCACCGGAGGGATCGCTTGATCGAGAGCAGCTTGGGCTGCGGATAGAGCTTGTTCATCGTGAACGGTTGCTTAGCCGGTTGAGCCAGCCTCTGCTGCCGAGTCGTAATGATTTTCTGCTGAATCGGCTTCGTTAGAAAATCCTCCGGAAGTTCATCAACGGCTTCACTCGCGATGGATCGGTTGATCAGCGACGGCGTAGCCTTAATCTGGTCGGTCCACCCATCTGCCGACGGACCATCGACACCGTCAGCCCGGTTCGATCCGTCAAGCTCAGAAACTTGCTCAAACACAACCGACTGGACTGCAGCAGCAGTCCAAACCGAGTCGCATACGCGTACTCCGGCTCCGGCCACTGCTCTGTCGCCACTGGTTGCCGGCCGTAGGCGGTTCCTCCTTCTTCCCCTCCTCATAAGCAGTAGCGGCTACGTCAGCACGTCGACATTCCACAGCACCACGGTGATGGGCCAGTTTCCGCCCAGATTGCTTAGCGTGTTGAGCAGTTCCATGTACGTTCCGTCGACGGCCGGGTGGTGGTCGTAGATCATGGCCGGAGTGAACCAGACGACGGCCGCGGCGAGCAGCGTCAGGGGATGACTTTGACCTAAATTGCAACGCTTCAGCATCGTCAGCGCCCACCCGTCCTACGTGGCGGCGAGTTCAGCGTGAAAAAGATCCCCGTCAGGAAGGGAATGTTAGCCGCGATGTAGGACACCACTTCATCTTCCTCGGAGTTTCCCAGCCAGCGATTCACGTGCAAGCTGAGGAACAGCATAAACAACCCGATCAGGTACTGCGCCGGCTAAAGCGCGACATGTACAGCGAGTCGACGATCGGCGCCCACAGCAGTCCACTGCTGAAGTCGTCCTGAAATGTTTAACAATTGTTATCGCGACGCGTAATGCCCGTGATGAACTCATCTCATATCAACCCCATCGAGATAAGACGCATCACCGGCCCAACCATCAACTCGCACCTGTTGTTTGTAGCTGGCGCCGCGATTCTGCAAAATCATCGGGATGGCCGCCGCCAGCCCGATTGGAATGCCCTGCAGCTGGTACAGTAAGAATAGGATGGCAATCTTGGCCCAGTCGCAGCGCAGGTTGCTCCGCTCGTGTTTGCCCTCTTCATGGACAACGCCGGCACTGGTTCGTTTGGCCACCAGAAGCTGCTCCTCCTCCGCGTGCCGCTTCCGAACACCCGTCGGGTTCTGTTTCTTGCTGGTGCTGGTCCCGTTACAATCACTTGCAGGTTTGTAGATTCCCGGGATCTTCCAGCCGGCGCTGTCCGTGGCTAGGTTGGGATTGTCGTCCAGGACCCTCCTGAGGTGTCCCTTAACCACTCCTACTTCGGGGCGCATCTTTGCCCAGAACACCGAGCGTAACATAACCTGAAAATGAAAGAAATACATCAAATACAATTCCACCAGATCTTAGAATAAGAAATTTTGGTATCAAACTTGAAAAACTTGAAAAAAATAGAGCAATTGCCCTACTTTTTATCGCAGCATTTTACACGAAATAAAAATTGGATTGCGATTGGTTCTGTGATGAGAATGGCAGCGATTCGCAGTGTTTTGCCTGCAGTTTCTTCCGAATAGGTCGTTTCCGACGCCTGCTGCTGTGTATTTTTTTTTCCTTGCTGGCACACAAATTTACTTACCATTGCACTGCCCACCATTGAAAAAACGGCTAATATCCACTTTTGACAAAAACGAGATATTAGCACCAGGTGGTAGAGGATGTTCCAACGCATCTTCTGAAACTTGAATTTTACTGAAATAGTGTTTAGACTTGGCTGCCGATGCGAAAACCAAACGGCTAATATGCCACTCTTATGGAAAATTGCCTTGACGGAGATTTTGTGACAAACACTAAAACGCGTTTTTCTCGGAATACTTGATTTGGCATAATAGCCGAATTTTCAATTATGGGCAGTGCAGGGGATTCATCAAATTCAATTTGTTAAGAAAAAAAGCACCGAACACTTTTACAACACTTCCTTACCGCCCGAGCGCAACAACAGCAATGAAAAAAATGGCGTCCCACACACATCACACGCTCAAAGAATTAGGGTGGGAAACCAAGGTTTGTCAAAGCATGAGCATGAGCATGAGAGACCACCCATGGTTGTCCTTCTCCGTTGCTGAACAGGACCGTAATATCCTATCAGCACTACCATTCAAAGGATTCAACGATCTATGATGTTTCTCTTATCAACAGCATGCATGAATGCGCTGAAAAGATAAAACAACAAGATCATCAAAACTAGAGCAGGTGCGAATTAGAGATCCTTAATAGGGAGACTGGTCGAAGTGAATTTGACGTACCCAAACAGACACGAGTTTGACGTATCCAAACGAGCATTTGCCATTACGCCCAGCAAAACTTGTCAGTGTTGCCAAGCTCAAAACATACGTTGCCAGATCGATTTAGCCAGCTTAGACCAGTCTCCCTATTTAGGGTCTCTAGTGCGAATAAGTAACAGTCATTGGCCACCAACGGCGCCCGCCATGTCAGTTTGTAGATCTCGGGGGATTGGGGCGGGAATGTTAGTTAGCACAGGTTGCTACCAAGGGTGGGTTCTATACGATATCCACACCCCCACGTGTGCCGGAAAAACTACTTCTACTTGGGATTTTGTTAGTGGGTAAGGGTAATGGTCAGGATTCATCATAGAAGATGATGATGTGACCCAAAATCAATAAGTTTTGTTTATAGGGTGATGTATTATTCTCAAGGCAAACAATCGAATGCTGCTGATGAGACAATTCCCGTTTATTTGCTGTTGAATTTAGCATTTATGATTCAATCTTAGACAGCCGGCTGTGGAAAGAAGAATCAAAATAGTATGTAATTAAATGTTGAAATATTATACTCAGCATAACATTTACATAGAGTAAACCGACCATGGAGTAGAAACGATTTGAATTTTTGAATTATTATAAAATAAGCAACCAATAAATGACTGAGAAGATACGATGTTATGAAAAGGAAAAAAATTAAATTACTAAGCGGAAGTCTTATCACGGGAAACGACTGGTCGAGTTGTAAGGTAGTGTATATCTAGCGCGAAATTTAAAACGAATCTTCTCATTAAACAATTACAAAAAACAAAGAAACCCGGCTGAATGTGAACCTCGACAAACTAGAAATACGATCGCGACATTTCAACTACAACATCTACCCGGGTAGAAAATTAAATTTAATAGGCTGAACGAAACGTAGATAAGATAGACTTAAACATATTTCAAGAATCTTTCGAGTAGAATATTCCTTAAAGGAACGAGCTCACCAATTCAGTGTCTGCTTGTCTCTGGAATCCATACGATCCCGAAAAACACCAAAATATTCCGACGGCGAACGCGAAAAAATCAAACGAACCGACGGAACGACGCTCCAAATCGAACTGGCGAACTGGTTGTCATCGAAGCAACCAGAGCCAGCCGCAGACGCACGCGCACACGCACACACTCACCCAAAAAACACCAAAATATTCCGACGGCGAACGCGAAAAAATCAAACGAACCGACGGAACGACGCTCCAAATCGAACTGGCGAGCTGGTTGTCATCGAAGCAACCAGAGCCAGCCGCAGACGCACGCGCACACGCACACACTCACCCAAAAAACACCAAAATATTCCGACGGCGAACGCGAAAAAATCAAACGAACCGACGGAACGACGCTCCAAATCGAACTGGCGAGCTGGTTGTCATCGAAGCAACCAGAGCCAGCCGCAGACGCACGCGCACACGCACACACTCACCCAAAAAACACCAAAATATTCCGACGGCGAACGCGAAAAAATCAAACGAACCGACGGAACGACGCTCCAAATCGAACTGGCGAACTGGTTGTCATCGAAGCAACCAGAGCCAGCCGCAGACGCACGCGCACACGCACACACTCACCCGAAAAACACCAAAATATTCCGACGGCGAACGCGAAAAAATCAAACGAACCGACGGAACGACGCTCCAAATCGAACTGGCGAACTGGTTGTCATCGAAGCAACCAGAGCCAGCCGCAGACGCACGCGCACACGCACACACTCTCCCGAAAAACACCAAAATATTCCGACGGCGAACGCGAAAAAATCAAACGAACCGACGGAACGACGCTCCAAATCGAACTCGGTGGGAAACCAAGGTTTGTCAAAACGGTGAAAATGAAAAGGTGGGTTTGCGTCAATAAATTAACGAAATATCAATACTTTAACTATCTATTTTAATGTGTTAATGATCTATTAACCTATATGTCCACCCCCTAGACGAAAACACTGAATCCAACCAACAGAAAGTGTAAGCAGGATCGTTTTGTAGCTTACCTCTTCCAAAAATGTTAACATTTTTGATTATTTCCGCTTTTTCAGCCACTTTTTCCAATGCCATTCGTATTTCCTACCATTTTCCTAACGGGTGCGGGACATTTCGCCGAATGTCGTTTCGCCGACGGTCATTTCGCCGAAGGTCATTTCGCCGAATGTCGTTTCGCCGCATGGGACGTTTCGCCGAATGGGACGTTTCGCCGAATTGACAAATAATCGTATAATAAATATTTAAAATGGACACAAATTGTATTAAAATATTTTGAAAAAGTATAATGTCCCTAAAAGGTGATTTTGCAATCTTTTTTTAAAAAAATATTTTTTTGTTTCTTAGTATGTTATTTTTATAAGTTTATGCATTATTGTATGCATAAACAATCGATTTAAAAATAATCTAGTTGAAAAAAAATCTTCTTTTAATTTTCTGCTTATAATTTTGATAAATTTCTGTTAGTTTTTGCATTTTTTGTTTTTTAAGCATATTATTTGTATAATTTTTGTAAGTTTTTGTATTCTTTCCAACATGAGCAGTTCTTTTATTTTTTGCTTATAATTTTGAATATTTCTGTTTGTTTTTGCATTCTTTATTTATTATGTGTGTGTGTGTGTGTAACCAATCCAATATCCGTAGGCCGGCTACGAAATTATGGGAAAGTATAATTTGTATCAGACTTGATTTATGCTGATACAGCTTATCGCAGTCCCGGACATTAGGTGGTGTTAGCCCTCGCGCTGCTTCCAATGACCCGTTTCAGAATGACAGAGCTCCTTGCGGTCCAATTCCGAGGTCATTGGGCATTGTCTGGCCCCGCCTAAACATAGAAGCAAAACCAGAAGGGTTCTCGATCTATCTTTAAACTTCCAATCCCATAAGGCAAAAAGGGATCAGCGTGTATATAATGATCAAAAAGGCATGTGTGGTAATTTGGTTGATTGGTTTGGTCTCACCGGATTTGAAGGTGTTGCTGTCGCTTATCAGGTTCCTGATGGAGTTGTAGTAGTGGCATCCAAGGCTTGTGCCCCCGAGCGTGGTATGATTGTCGATGTTTCGAAATAATCCCATAGTTGTCCACCTCCGCAGCTCCACACACAAGTTTCCGTTTCGTAATTCTACTTTTATATTCACAAATTTTCACTTCGCTTCTTTCACCTTCTTTCGTCGATTTTTGTTTACTAGAACAAAATTATGCGAAGCATTAAAGTGAAAACGTTGAACACACATAAGATCTTCGTGGCACTTTGCTCAACAATCCGCATTTTTCACACTAATTTCATTCAAACTCGTTAAAACTATAGGTTGTACATCTTATCAGGCCAGATATAGCAATAATTCCACAAGCCGGTGGACAAAATTGAGCAAAATCTTCATCTTCAGCAACCGCAACCACACAATTTTCTTCCCAACTCAACGAAATTTCCTTCAGCACAACCACACAATTCCTCAAACTTGGGAAGAACTCAGTATCTTAAAACCGGGTAGTTGACCCACGGAACTGTCCCGCCGGAAAAAACGAACCGAAAAGCACCACGATGAAAATTTTTTCTTCTGTTTGTTTTTGCATTCTTTGTTTTTTAAGCAAATTATTTTTATAATTTTTGTAAGTTTTTGCATTCTTTCAAACATGAGCAGTTCTTTTAATTGGCTGCTTATAATTTAGATTATTTCTGTTTGTTTTTTCATTCTTTGTTTTTCAAGCAAATTATTTGTATAATTTTTGGGAGTTTTCGCATTCTTTCAAACATGAGCAGTTCTTTTGGTTTTCAGCACAACATTTTGCAAAATTGCTGTTAGTTTTTGCATTCTATATTTTTGGCATACTTTTCAAATATTTCGGTGAGTTTATGCATTTTTAGTTTTTTAAGCATATGATTTCTATATTTTTTGGGAGGTTTTGCATTCTTTCAAACATGAGCAGTTATTTTGATTTTTAGCATAACATTTTGAAAAATTTCTGTTAGTTTTTGCATTCTTATTTTTTTAAGCAAATTATTTGTATTATTTCTGTGAGTTTATGCATTCTTTGAAAAATGAGACGTTCTTTACTTTTTTAAATTATTATATTATTATCTTGCCACTCCTTCTCAAGTTTGCATGAGTGAATTACAAGATGGCACTGCAGCGAACAAATAGCATAAATTATACAAAAAAGTTAATTTTTATTCAATTCGGCGAAACGTCCATTCGGCGAAATGACTTTCGGCGAAACGTACCATTCGGCGAAACGACATTCGGCGAAATGACCGTCGGCGAAACGACATTCGGCGAAACGTACCAGATCCTTTCCTAACACATAGATTAGGTCCAAAAATTCCAGCCTCGTTGCTTATCAGATTTGGCTCGCGACACCTTGATGATTTTTTCTGTTTTGCACTGACACCAAGCAATTTCGTCCGGTTTCCGAGCCATGTAACTGTTGTTTATTCAATTCTTTTATGTTTTTCATCACTAAACCATTGAAATAACTATTCTATTATCGAAAAAAAACTCAATTCAAAATATTTTTTCAAATCAGTTGCGTTGGATCAGTTTTTGGACCTACTTTGCCGTCGGTTCAAGGCTATCACCAAATCATGTATAACAAGGTGTTGCCAGTTTAGTTTATCAATTTATTTCGATATTTCATTGAAATTAATTGATAATTTTTAATTTAATATTTTGAATTGAATTTCTTTACTGTAATTATTTGAAAGAAATCTAAGTTTTAAAAAGCAAATGATTAACAGCAACAACGAAAATATGTTTTTAAACGATAAAATGGCAAATTGATGATAGAGATTTAGATGATTGTTAGGACCGATTGCAAAGTATCCCAAAATTTATACTGATGTTGACTTATTTTTGTCGTAACATCATTATCACCAATTTAGCTGCATATATTTTAAATTGTTGCTTCAAAAAATGCAAACTGGCTACCCTGTTGGAATTGAAGGGGAAACGATTGAAAAACCTAAAGGGTTTAGTTCATTTAATCGTCAGCTGTCACCGTGACAGGAGCTGTCAACATTGCTTATGAGTGGTTTTTGAAAAAGTCGTATGAATTAAATTTAAAAATCTTGAGTTAGTTTTGAAAAGATCCTAAGCGCTAGTTATAAACAAATCAATTTTTTAAAAATGCTTTGAATTGCACGTCTTTTAAATGCTCTTTACTGGAAAACAAACAAAATTTGGTTTGATTCAGAGAAAAAAATCAAATAAGTGTCGGAGATCGTGATGGCTGTTACGACGTATTGCAAACTAATCAGAAAAATATTCATATGGAAAAAAATTACCGTATCAATCATGTTAAAAACACAATCGAACCAGCTAGAAAAATAAAAATCATCGAAAAAAAAAAAAATGCAAAAGAGGTGCGATGTAAACTTTATGAATTTTATGATTTGAGACATATCTGATTACCGTAAATCTGAGTGACTTTGATAGGTTTGAGATTTTTCCGCAAAATGAAGAGTACAAATTAAATACGTACGGAATGGTATGGAATCATACTGACCGTGGTAGAGAAGTGCTCAAAGTACCGCATGAAGAACTTTTCATGAGATTTTTAATGGTTTAAAAAGTTAGTTAACTATAATTAATAAAATGTTGATAAATATCATTATTTTAATCTTCTCAAAGTGTCATGATTTTCTCAATGAACATAATTTTGAATCATAAAACGGAATGCATTTTCGGATTCTTCAGACAATCTTGTACTAGGAAAAGGTAAAATAAGTTTGTGAATAATAAGTCTTATTAAATATTATATGTTTTTGAAAGATAATTTTTAAAAATCTCCTAATTTAAAGGCATTTTCAGTAAAACAAATTTCATATAAAATGTGAAGACTTTTGATTCGTTCTTTGAAATCAGTTAAACATGTAATATAAAACTATAATTTAATAAACAAAACTAGTTTCAACGAATTTCAGGCAAAGTTCTGAATTTTCAACAATTTCACCTAAAACTTATATGTATAAGTAAGGCTACCAACCCTTGCTGAGCAGCAAATCCGTATCCCGGTCGGAAAAAAATCTGGTAAATTTGAGTGTCTGGCGCAGGCGGACGTTTGTCGTGCAGTTCAGACACACTTGGCACATTTCTTTTAGCCAGGTTTTGCGTGACGCCCGACGAATCTGGCAAAAATCTGGCGGAATAACACACAGCTGTCTGGCACAAAAACGAATCGGTTCAATCGGTTGAACCGTGCACGACCGGTTTGTTGCATATTCGCCAGAATTCTGGCAACGTTCTTGGGCCAGTCGGGGGGAAAATCTGCCAGACGTCTTGCGCAGCTAAGTGCAGCGCCCAAGACAAAACGCCCGCCAGGCGCCCCCCTTTTCCGTCTGGGATATTTTTCCGACATGGCACCATGGTATAACAAAAATGTCAAGGAATTATTTAGATAAATTTGGAATTAGGGAATTAGAAATATTTTTGTTAAACGTTCAAAAGTTTACGAAATATCAAGTTTGCTTTTACGAATAATATTGTTGTCAGTGTTTTCACGAAAACATTTCTAGAGCTTTTATTGAAAGGTCCTATAAATACAAGCACAACACAACCCAGACAGAAACGGGGGGCGCCTGGCGGGCGTTTTGTCTTGATGGGCACTGCGCTTAGCTACGCAAGACGTCTGGCAGATTTCCCCCCCGACTGGCCCAAGATTGTTGCCAGAATTCTGGCGAATATGCAACAAACCGGTCGTGCACGGTTCAACCGATTGAACCGATTGGTTTTTGTGCCAGACAGCTATGAGTTATTCCGCCAGATTTTCGCCAGATTCGTCGGGCGTCACGTGAAACCTGGCTAAAAGAAGTGTGCCAAGTGTGTCTGAACTGCACGACAAACGTCCGCCTGCGCCAGACACTCAAATTTACCAGATTATTTTCCGACCGGGAAGGTTTTCACAAGCTTTAGAAAGCCTTTTGATCTTTTATTTGATAAATATGTTTTTCAAGGAAGTTGAAAAGAACAATTATTGATAATCAAGATTGAACTGAGGAAAACCCGGAAAACGATGCAAGTTATCCTTTTAATATCAAACTGAAAGTTAAACAAAAATGTCTAATTAACAAAAGCTTTGACCCAATCAAAAAAACTATTAATAATTTGTTAAAATTCCGTACAAATCCGTACTATGCGAAAAATTCCGTACAAAAATTCCGGCCTGTTTAAAATCCGCGGAGAGGGTCGAAAATCCGTAAGGTAAGGAAAAAATCCGTACAGTTGGTAGCCTTATGTATAAGGTTAAAAAGCTTATAAACTTAGTTAACTAAATATTGACATGAACGATTTTCTTAAAAATTATATCAGCAATCTAAGTGATGGTAAGTTCGAACTAAATATAATGTTTGAACACCTCAAATCTGCTTTTAACAAAACATACTATGACTATCAAAGGCACCCTGGTATTCAAACAGATTTTTTTTTTTCAAATATTACATTGTTTTAAAAAGTGCAACATGTAGTTAAACTTTTTGTCAAGCAACTGTAAAGTTTAACATGACAGATGAGAAAGTTTCACACCAAGTTACAAGCTATTATCTCCCTTTAAAATTTCTTGATTGTTTAATAATATTAGAACTTAAGCTCTGCGTAAAATTTAGAACCTTTTTTCATTGTAACTTGTTATGTATTGTGAATGTATCTCTGTCATTCATTTAATTTTAAGTTAAGGTGTTTTTATTGCGACTAATAACGGGTTGTCTTTTATGTTCTAATGCTTGAACAATTAGGTCGTAAGAATACGCAAATTGTAAATAGGACAGAGACCTGCTAAAGATGCGCGAGTTTCCATTCAATATAATTAAAACACGTTTTCAAATTCAAATCCATTGTTTTATCATAATTATTTAATTTCTGAAATAAATATTTTCCAAATTATAATCGTGGATAATCCCTTTGGTTTATCAAACCGAGTTTCTGTAAGTGTGCGTGTTGGCGCCGCACGCCGCAATTCGAGGTTGTCAAATTTCAACCAATCAGAGTGTAGGTCCAAAATAGGTTCAGCGATGTCTCCAAAATACATTCAATAAGTCCAAAAAGCATCCAAAAAATGTTTTACTTGAAATGCTTATTACAATGAAATGGTTAAATTATTTCCAAATTTCAATAGTACACTTTGTTAAGCATAAATTAAGGCACAAAACAATCCTGAAACCAGCCAAATTAGTTAGACCGTTCCTGAGAACAATGCGAAATATGTTGACGCTTTGCATAGTAGGTCCAAAATAGGGCCATATACCCTATGCCACTCTTATGGAAAATTGCCTTGACGGAGATTTTGTGACAAACACTAAAACGCGTTTTTCTCGGAATACTTGATTTGGCATAATAGCCGAATTTTCAATGATGGGCAGTATAGGGAAACTTGCATTATCACATTTTTAAATTTACAAAATTCATGTTTTATTATTTTATGAAACTAACACCGTAGAAGTATAGCCCTGAATGTCTTGAACAACTCTCCCGAAGACAGTATGGTGCCAAATTGCTTCTAACAAAAGTTACAGAGCTTTCAAGAGAGAAATTTCGAAATACTCGGTAAAAATCATATTTTTTGCCAACACTGCCAAGTCAAGCGGAATCTTTCGAAAACTATAATATATTTGCGGATTTGGGGTACAACTCAACAAAATAATGTCTTCTGAACACTTCTTTGCGTCGATTTTAAGTAAGGTTCATCAAAATATAGGAACAGTCATGTCTATTTTGGGTGACTCACCACACATAACCTTCGGATGCCTAGAAATGAGCAAAAATTTGCAACAGAGCCCACAAAAGACCCGGGGTCGTTAAAGTGGATTGTTTTGCTTTTTTGCTTTTGCATGCACAGCTAAAAAATAGTAATCTAGCTGCGTGTAAAAGGCCTGGGTGTAAAATAAATATTGCATTATTTTATGCAGTTTTATATGATTTTACACCCTGAAATATGTAGCCTATCAGTATGGGAAACCTACTTGACCGAAATGTCAAGCTCATATATGCGTTTATCCTTTCCGTTCTTCATCGGTCTGATGGCCGAGCGGGCTAAGGCGCCAGTCCGTACTGTTGGTGCTGGGTTTGAATCCCGTCGGTTGCAACTTTTTTTTTGTGTTTACAAAAATTGTACATGCAGTGTGTAATATTAAGTGTTTATTTTGACGAAGGTGATGTGCATGCTTTTGCATGCGATTTTACCATCCGATTTTTTGCTGTGTGTCTATTTTGTATGTCATGGTTCTTTAGGAATCTATGACATATCCCCGAAACCCAAATTCCCGAAAAGACATTTCCCCGAATGCCACATCTCCGAAAAGACCCGCGCACGGTTCTGGGAAATGGGCATACCCGCCTGACCGGGTTCGGGGAAGTAGCGTTCAATGAAGTATCATGCACAATTAAACGTTCAAAAAATTCCGAGTTTTTTTTCGAGCATTTTATTCCAGCTCAACTTAAATTTTGAATATTTTTCAAGTTTGCGGAGTTAAAGAGTGCGAAATCCGGATGTTGAGATTTAGTTACTCCAACTGCCTTTCAAAAAAGAACTGACTCCAGCGAATCCAACTAAAACTCCAACTATGACAAATGATGTAGAGAATGAGTACATCTTGAGCAGAATATATATTTATAATGAACAAATCTAAATGACAGCAAGCCGCTTAATACAGTTGCCTATTTTTCACATATCGTCGCTGTCGTGCTCGCTTGTCGTACGACGATTATGAGCCAAATTGAGTTATGCCTCACCTTTTGACCTTTACAGATTCCCAAAATTCGATTTTAATCCTGAGATATTCAAACCTAAACCCCAGTATGGCCTGGGTTCAATCCCAGACGGACCCGGTGGCATTTTTCAAGACGAAATTTGCCTGACCACGCCTTCTATCGGATGGGGAAGTAAAACGTCGGTCCATTTGCTTACAAGAGGTTTTCGATGACTCACCACACATAACCTTCGGACGTCTAGAGATGAGCAGAAACTTTTTTTTACTGTTTACAGACACGGACCACTGCGACACTTGCGTATCTATCCAGGTTTTTAAGCGAAGATGGCGTTCGAATGGCGAACATCCGAAATGTCAAAATCGCGCAGTAGCACCAACATTAGAAAACAAATGTGGCTGTCATACCATGGCACACTTTTTTCGGAATATTGGTACCACTGCGTGATTTTGTCATTTCGGACATTCACCATTCAAACGCCATCTTCGCTTAAAAACCTGGATTGTAGTATGATCTGTTCTCAGGTTTTCTGTTTTGCTGCTGCTTACAGCCTGCCGAACGATCGTCTTCCGTAGCGCTATTGTTTGAGCGAGACAGTTTTTGACGAATTATTCGAGCAGTTGCCCCCTCTCATTCCCCAAACCAATCCACCAATGCCATGCCACACGAGCACGAGAGACCGATCCGAGGACGTGGAGATGAGCGAGATTGAGGGGAAATCTCGTTTATTTTTGACCCATCTAGAGATCGTTACCGATCATATAACCCAATCTTCAGCTCGAATTTTGTATTTGAAGCTCTTCTCTGTGTATTGTTGCAGAGTTCTTCAACGCTCAGTCGCCAACAGATCGTCCGAGAGATTGGATGGGATGGGTTTTGGGGAGGCTTTGGACTTGACATAGTCAATTCCCGCAGCAACCGAAATCCTCTCGACCGCCACCTACCCCTTTTGCCTCGCCAGATGGGTTTCAAGCCATCGACTTTCCGCTTACAAAGCGAAACCCGTACCACTACACCACGGGAGCTCGGCCAACAAAGACCACAAAAGACACAAACCCGGAAAATTGATGTAAGTGCGACAATTGGCCAAAGGGATTCCAGGTCAGAATGCGTTTGACACAAGTATGATCTCGACTACCGTAAACATTTGGAAGGGACTATCCACAAACCACGTGGACACTTTTTTGGGAATCCCCCTCGTGTACAATTGTCCATACAAAAAAACTTTTGTAAGGGACAATCGCCATAGACCCCCCCCCAATGTTTCCACGTTTTATGGATGGTCCGTGGGATGGTCCCTAATTATAACTCGGGACCTCGGCAACCAAATTCAACCAAAGTTCACGACAAAGCACTTAATGGTCAATCAAACAAACCAAACAGTCCAGAATAGAGACCCTAAATAGGGAGACTGGTCTAAGCTTGCTAAATCGATCTGGCAACGTATGTTTTGAGCTTGGCAACACTGAAGGTGCAATCTCACCGGTCGTGACCTTTTATCCTTCGATTTGACAGCAGACTCTTTATCACGTAGATATCTTTTACCGGCTCCTGCTCTTCCTGCTTAGTGGGTTCATTCACATACAAGCCCTGAATGAGAAGAATATATTTAGATTATAGTAAAATCTTTTAAATAATTAAATTCTTACCTGTCTGAACTGGATCTTTTTTATCCAGGAATGCTCAGGGACCTGGTTGCTTCGGGTACGTTCAAGAAATAAATGTACTCCATGCCGATGAACTCGTCGCAACGCAGAACAAGAAAAGATAAAAATAAAATAAGTTATTAGAAAAGTGTAATTATTCATATATAAAACCCCTTTTAAAAGCAGGTAATAAAAAAATCTGAGGATTTAAAAATATAAGTCATCTATTACAATAATATATACATAAAAAAATTAAGATTATTAAAACTCAAGAAGTTAGGAACTGCAGAAGTATGGAACTAAAACAAATTAAATTTAAGAAGCGAAGAATTAAAAAAAAAATTGAAATGTTGATGTTTAGAAGTAATGTTTTTTTTTTTAAATGATTTGAGGTTTTTAGAAATTAAAATGAAGCAGTAAAGAATTTCAGAAGTTAAATATTCAAGAAGTTAAGAATTTCAGAAATCATGAATTCTAAAAAAAAATCGCAAAATTTCAAAAAACTTAATTTAGGTGTTAAACCATGGTAAGAATTGGAGAATTAGAAAAATTTTAAAATACAAAAATACAGAAGCTGAAAAAGTTTATTTTGATTATTTTTTATTTTAAAAATTCATGATGAATGAATGAAATGATGAAGTTTAGAGTTAAAGAATTGAAGAACTCAAAAATCAAAGAATTTAAAAATATAAGAATTATAAATTATAGATTTTTAAAATTTCAGGGTTCAGGAGTAAAGAAGCCAAGAATTTTAAAATTCTAGAATTTAAGAGCTTTTGAATCTAAACAAACATGAAATTCAGAATGCAATTTTTATTTATCTAGAGATTTTAGTATTTTAAATTAAGAAGTTTTGAATTTGAGAAGGTTGAGGTTAAAATTTTAGAATTCTCGCTAAGAATTTAATAAATTATGAATCCTAAAGAAAATACTTTTAAAATATTAAGATCTTAGAATTTATGTATTTAAAATTAAGGAGCTTAATAATTTTAAAAGTTTATTTTTAATTTAAAAATTATGCATTTTAAGCAAATGAGAAGTAAACAATTCAATGATTGTAGGATTTAATGATTTTTAGATTTAACAATTTAAAATGTTGAGAAATCTAGATTTTCAGAATGTTAAAAGCCGAAAATTTAAATTAGAATATATAAGAAACTATGAATTTCAAAATTCAGCTATTTAAGAAGATATAAATTGAAAAAAAACATTAAATAAAAAAAGTGTTCAACAATTTAATAAGCTAGAGAGTTTGAATTGAAGAATTCAAGAAATTTAGAACAATAGAATTTATAATTTAATAATTTCGAAATTAAGATTAAAAAAAAGGTAAACAAATTAGGAACCTTAATTTTTTTAAATATCAGAATTGAAAAAAATAGGAGTAAGGAAGCCAAGCATTTTACAATTTAAGTTTATAAGAGTTTAAATTTAAGAAATTATAAAGTTGAGAAGTTATGTTTTTTTATTTAGAACTAAGAATTTTTGGATTTAAATAGTTAAGAATTTAACATTTTAGAATAAAAAAAAAGTTCAGTGGTTAAGAATTTTAGAAATAATGAATTCGAAACTTTTAGATTTTTTTAAGGAATTCAAGAATTAAAAAAAAGAAATCAAGAATTTCATAAGCCTAATGTTTTCTTTTAATTTCAGTTTTTTTAGGAATTCAAGAATAAAAAAAAATAGATTTTTTTTTATTTCGGATTTTAAAAATTAATATCGAATTTAAGAAAATAAAAAGCAAGGGATTTAAAAATGTCAAGGTTTTAGAATTTTTGAATCTTAAAAATCTACAATTTAAGAAATTTAGAACTTAAGAAGTAATAAATTTAAAATTTAAAAAATTTCACAAATGAAATATTCATAAATTTTAGAAAATATAAATATAAAAATTGAAGAATTTTTGAAAATTTAGAACTCAAAAAGCTCAAAATTTTATGATATTTAAAATTTTAGGCTTTAAGAAGTTAAAAATTAGAAGGTTAAGAGAAAAAAAGGAAGAGAAGAATTTTAAATTTTACAAATTCTAGAATTTAATAACTTAAAAATGTAAGAAACTGAAAAATAACTAAATTTAGTAGTGGTGATTCCGGCCCCTGTCTTATTTACCCTGTCCACGCCGTCTCGATGCCTGCTGACCGATGGCGACGGCATCGGATTGTCAGCGCCGCTTTCGGCGATCTCGCATGACTTGTTGATCTACTGCGTCTCGTTCAGGTACATGTTAGAAGACGTCACTCGCCGATCCAGACCATGTACGGCACAACCAGCCGTCTTGGTTCACCGACGGTTCCGACTCAGCATGTACGAGTCAGTCCGGTTTCTGCTTCTTGACACTCTTTTGGAATGGTTCCCTCGCTGCTGCTGCCCTCCCTCGCTGCTCGACCTGATGGTCTTGACGTCGTTTGTACGGATCCACATGCCAAAGCTGCAGTTCCCGATTCTCAACGCCGGCAGAAAGAATGGCCACCTCAAAGGAACGGCACATGACCGATTCGGGGTTGTCGCTGACGTCAAACTAAATGGACAGGCTGGATTGTTTGTACAGGATTCGGTGGTTCTGACACTCGACCCGGTAGGATCAGTGAATCGTCCTTTAGTCCCGACGTGGCACAACCGATGTACTGGTCATCCTCGACGATTTTTTGCACCTCGGTCGGTTACATCAGCAGCATGCGATGCGTTTCTCCACGGGCTCAACCTAAAACGGAAACCGGAGTTAAAAATCAATGTTGCCAAATCCTCTACCATAACTTACCTTTCTGTTAACAGATTCCAATCGCCGTCGAGTCGAGCTGCGGCGGGAGTCAGCCAGCTCCAAGGCAACTCGCCTACACCACTTAGCATCCGGTCAAGATCACGAGCCGACTCGTCTAGGATGTTCATTCCAAGGAATATTGAATTGATGAGCGCTCCGTTTAAGTCCTCCGGTTCAAGGTACTCTGCCAGATCTGCCGCCCTGCATTCCTTGTTTGTGCACATGGCGTACCCTCGTCGGTCGAACCACGTGCGCTGATGGTTTCGTTCCGTCTGCCTTCGTCGAAGCAACCAGCCTCGTTGGCATCTCCTCTGGTGAGCTCGTGTACGGCGTTCCTCGATTTGTGGCGCTTTGGGGTGCCTTCAACTTGCTCTGGTCCAGTGGTGACACAGTCATCACTAAGACCAGCTGGTTCCAGCCGCTCGTGAAGCTCGTGAACGCACTGGAAGTCTTTATCAGTTCCGAGCAGTATTCGGACATTGGCGGGTTGGACAGGCAAATCCAGAAATTGATTGAGGCCGTCGTGCTGCCGACGACGCAAAAGGACAAGTTCAAGAACCTGAGAATTCATCCACCGAAGTCGACCTACCTGAAGCTGGCCGGCCAGTAGCTGGTGCAGATGTTCATCGGAGACGGTGCCAAGCTCGTCTGGGGCGCGTCCGCACTGACCAAGGAAAAGTCGCCGGTGGTTTAATTTCTTTTTATTTGTGAAATCAGTTTTTTTGTATTGTTAGATATGATGAAAAAAAAAGTTCAAGATGGTATGTCAGAGACATAACCGAAAGACATAGGACCAAACAATTTGAATGTGTTTTTGGATTGCTAGTGAAATCTGTAAGATTATTTTATTTTGTTTCATAGATTTGTCGGCAAAATTGTCATAAATGTTCTCCCAAGGTGAACCTTCCATGAGGGCACCGGCCACTCCAGGTTGTGGCCACTAAGGTCGAAATGTCAATTTTCATGTTCAGTATCAAAAACCATGAATTTTGATATCCATATTGCCACAACTCGTATGGTTCTGTTAAAGACCCTCCGGGCCCCGGGGAAACCTGCTTTCAGGGCCGTAGCCAGGATTTTTGTTCGGGGGGGGGGGCTTGGGTGCAAAAATTCAAGGAGTATAAAAATCAGCAAATCACTTGGTTTGTGGTATAATTATTGAGATGAATTGTAAAATTTTAATGTAATGTATGCAAAAAAGTTTTCGAAGATTTTCATATTAAGTTATCAATGTATTTATTGAAGAAACTCGTTCGTCATTTTTTTTCTTTATTTTAACAGCTAGTTTGTATTAAAGGAGTAGAGAAAGTGTTTTTTTAACATTTTCTTGAATTGTTTAATTGTAATCCAATTTCGTGATAAACGTCGCTAAATTTAAAATATACTTAACTTGAATCAAATTTTTGAAAGCATAAATTTTTTTAAAAGAAATATCGATTTATCTAACCATAAGTATTATGTTTTCTGTATTTTATACTGAGAGAAATTTTAAACCGTCTGGATTTACATTTTCAGCTGTGTGATAATTGTGATGGTTTATCTAACATTTTTCATTTTTCTAGCACAACATAAAACTCATAACTGGAATATTTGTTTTTCTTAAAATTTTATAAACAAACTTAAACAATGTTTTATTTTAATTGTTCTAAGCTATTGAAGCCATTTCATATTTTGCGAAGCTCCTGGTGCTCTCAAAAATAAATAATTTTAATGCAATACAAAAAATTATAATCGTTGAAATTTCAGCTTCTGAAGTGTCTCCATGACAAAAAAAATTACGTCGAATCTCAAGTTTACATCAACTGAGTTTACATGTGATTCATTTTTTCCGTGTCGAGTAAATTCACATTTTTTTTCTGTGTAGGCCTATAATAAATATATATTTGAAGAAAAAAAAATCAGTGCCTGTGTTTAATTTTAATGTGTTAAAAAATTTAGATAAAATGTATTAAATTAATTTTTAACGCCAAAATATTCACTGGAAGAGTTGTTAATAATGCTATGTAACCATTTTTAAATGCATATGTAACCGTTAAAATTTTCCTCGATTGCATCAAACATTAAAACGAATCATGTTTAACTTTAATATTCCGACTAAACGCCATTTTCAAATTCATTAATTGGTCCAGAATTTGAGCAAAAATAAAATTTTAAAACATGACAAAAAAATTTAATCAGATCTCAATTCTAAAGATAATTTTTTAATAAAATTTTAATCTATATACATGTTTAATAATTTAGGATTGTAACCATTTATTAAAATCGATGTTTGTTCAAGCAATATCTTGACTCTAGGAACAAAATCCGGCACATTTTATGGTTTAGAAATTTTATATTTACAAAACGTTGCTAAATTAAAAATAAAGAAAACTTTATGTAAGAATTCATAAATTGATTAGTTTTATCCTGTAAATCTAATCTTAGTCTGCACTTGAATTCAAACATACCAATATTCGAAGCATCAAAAATAAGATTATTAAAACATAATTTATTGAAATGATTGAAAATTATTTTTGAATATCTTTATTTAAAAATGATAAAAATGTTTTTTTATAATTTAAGGATATTTTTAGTTGTAATTATTTTATATTTTTTTATGTATTTGATTTTTTTCATTTTTGGAATTTCTTATTTTTTTGAAATTATCATGTGTAATTATTATCTTAAATTTTTGTTTTAAAAGTAAAGAATACTTTATGTAAGAATTCTTAAATCAATTACATTTTTCCTGTAAATCAAATCTTAGTCTGAATTTAGCTACAAGAACTATATTTTACTTTCAAACGAAAATTTTAAAAAATGTCCTGTAGTACGGAGACTCTTAAAACTCCATACAAAAAAAATCTCAAGGAACGGTCAAGAAAAGGTTTACGAAAAGACTTCTCTTAAGCGGTACGCAGCTGAAAAGGAACAGAAACAAAAAGCGTCGTTTGATATTTCTTCGGGAGCAATATGTGTTGATGAGATTTTGATTTGTTTATTTGGATGCGACTGAAAATAACGTTTGAAAATAATGTATTCGCTTAAATAATATTGAAGAATTGCCTCATGAAGCTGACTATCAAAACGCTGAATCTTAATATGCTGAAATAAGGGAAAAGCCATTACAAAAATCACTTAATTTTCTGGTAAATATAAATTAATTTAGGAATACTAGAATTCAAACATAAAAATATTTCAAGCATCCAAAAATTAAGAAAACATAATTTATTGGATTTTGAATAACTTAATTTTAAAATGATATTTTTTTTAGTTTAGGATTTCTTAAGTATCAATTATTTTATTAATTTTTCAGTTTTAGATTTTTTAATTTTTGGAATTTCAGATTTTTTGATATTATTCTGTTGAATTGTTATCTTAAATTTTTTATGTTTTTATTATTTTTATTTTTGATTTCTGGCATTTCTTTGTCTAATACCAAAAAAAATTAAATCAAAAATTATGAAAATTTAGAAATTTGAAAGTGTAAAATTTTTAAATCTTCAATTAGCCGTTGCGAATATTATTCTGAAGTTTATGTCACTAAACTCTGACCAAAGTTGAGAGGGTTACAAATCAAAACTACAAGCTATGGTTTTATTATTTTAAAAGTGTTCAAAACACACTTTAAATCAGTACAGTTGTTTTGCATCATTAGTTTTCAAAATATCTAGCTGATGGCGAAATCCTTTTTTCGTGAGAAAAAACTTTCCGCGGTTCCGCGACATGTTACAAAAATTCTAAATATTTTTAAACGAGCCAAAACATGTCGTATATGATTATCAAAGCAGGAAAAACATTTCAAATTTGTTTTCCGGACCGACCTGGTCGCTGGTCCTAAAAGACTTAATCGAAATAAGTTATTTCCATTAAAATTGTGAAGCTATTTTTTTAAATATTGTATTTGCTCTCTGTTTTTTGGTCCATTTTGAAAAGGTGGCAACATAAACTTTGGAAAATATTTACAATTGATATTCAGAAATAAGAAATTATAAAAAAAATAATAAAGAAATTTTAAAATTTTCAAAATGCAAATTCTAATCTGTAAAATCCAAAAAATAGAAATTAAATAGTTTAAAAATGAATTATTGATCAGAAATTATATAATTTGAAAGTGATGTTTAATTAATTTAATTTCAGAGTTTTTGAATCCAAGCTTAAATTTTTTTAACGTTTTGAATATTTTTATCATTTTATTTCTTCCTTTAAAAATCGCAAGCTCATGCAGAAAGTGAAAATTAGTTGATAATAAGTATTCACTTAGTTGATCTTCCGATTTTTGATATATTAAATAAAAATTGGAGATTGGCCACGGTGGAAACTAAAAAATGTGACCAAAAGAAAGCATTTAGGACGAGTGGTTTCGGAAAAAAGGTTTACGAAAAAGTAATAAAAAAATACACACAGATATTTCTCAAGCATGTTTCTCTAAGGTCTTAGATATGTAACTAACCATATTCTTAAAACCAAAACGATAAAATTAGAATTGTATTTCTGATAATAGTCAAAATTCACTCAAATGTTTCTCATATTAAATGCTTTCGTTTTTGAAAACAAAATCTAAATATTTTCGAGAAATTATGATAAATTTTGAAAAATGTAGAGAAAAAACATGTATTAACAGTTTAAAGGTTTTAATGCAAATAAAGGAGGGCTATTAATTTTACAATCCAAATTCGACTAGCCGAAGCCTCGATTATCCGAAGTTTCGATTATCCGAAGTTCGAAGGACTTCGGATAACCGAATCAGGAACAAATGAAATCGGCATGTTTTATTTGCTTGTTTTTAACATCAAATTCGGCATCTGTTTTTAATGGTCCAATACACCAAGTTTTTGCTTTTGGGTGTTTTTAATACCCTGACGGTTTCAAAAGCACCCAAAAAGCAAAAACTGGAAATTTGGTTTATTAGACCTTTAAAAAAAACACCAGAAATATTTCTTGACCTCCATTTTGACCGCCACATTGAATCCAAAAATTCTAAATTATTTTATGGTTCTTCAGGGGTCATACTTAAGTTCTACAATCAAAAATAAGACAACAAGATCTAAGGATTTTGCTGTCCCTATTCAGACTGTAGTCCCGATTCGCCCCAGATGATGGTAATTATTTCTATGTAGCCCCTTAGAGCAGTCCGCTCGGAAATTGCTATTTTCGAAGGTTAATAACTTTTAGCAAAAACCCAAAAAATAAGGTGTCTTCGGGAAAGTTTTTCCAAATTTAAAGAAGATATTAGTTCTGAAAATTGATAAGAACTGGATAGTTATTGCGCCTTCCATTGGTCAAAAACTGAAACAGTTGCTTTTCTCCATACAATTTGACGATTTTGCCCATACTTGGTGGTCAGTGGTCAGAAAAAGCTCAAATTTTGGAACTTAGGCTAATGATGCGTAAATCTTTGATTTCAGGGGATAGCCCAAGTAAGCCCAGATTTGGACCATCCTAACCAATGTAATGCTAAAACTACAAGATAAATGAGATGTTACTGAATGGAACAATGTTCAAATCTGCAGTTCAATTTTTAAATATCCAAATTTTGGATCCATAATCTACAAAAACTGAGCCCGGCAATGGACAGGCAAATTACTTAGTTTGATCAATCAATTCTTGATTCTCTATCTTACAAATTATTTCTGGGAAGAGAACACACAATCATTGATTTAAGATTTTTTTAAGGTAGTTCAATTTTAAAAAAATTGGAAAAAATTTCGGGGGGGGGGGGCTGCAGCCCGGAAGCCCCCCCCCTGGCTACGGGCCTGCCTGCTTTGAGATCACCGGTCACTCAAAGTTGTGGCCACTACTGTCGGAATGTCAATTTTCATGTACAGTATCAAAAACCATGAATTTTGATACCAATATTGCCACAACTAGTATGGTTCTGTAAATGTCCCCCCACGCTCCGAGGGAATCTTCTTTGAGGGCACCGGCCACTCCAGGTTGTGGCCACTACTGTCGAAATGGCCATTATTATGTTCAGTACCAAAACCATGAATTTTGATACCCATATTGCCACAACAATGGTTATGGTTCTGTAAATGTCCCCCCACGCCCCGAGGGAATCTTCTTTGAGGACACCGGCCACTCCAGGTTGTGGCCACTACTGTCGAAATGGCCATTATTATGTTCAGTATCAAAAACCACGAATTTTGATACCCATATTGCCACAACTCGTATGTTTCTGTAAATGTCCCCCCAGGCCCCGAGGGAACCTTCTTTGAGGGCACCGGCCACTCCAGGTTGTGGCCACTACTGTCGAAATGGCCATTATTATGTTCAGTATCAAAAACCATGAATTTTGATACCCATATTGCCACAACTTGTATGTTTCTGTAAATGTCCCCCCAGGCCCCGGGGGAACCTTCTTCGTGGGCACCGGCCACTCCAGCTTTTTTTCACCACTGTCGAATTGGCCATTTTTCCTGAGAACCGCCGCATCATAGCGACTTCCACGCCGTCCGCTTCGCTCGAATTTCCTCCTTCTGCTGCCGGTGGTTCTTCCTTCTGGTTGCTGGTTCTCTTCTTCTATTGGCCGCTGCTGCTGATGCTCCGCGCCCAAGGCTGTTTTTTTTCGTGACGGCTTTCGCGGCACGCTCCCTCCAACTGTTCGAGACTAATATTTCAACGTGGCGTATCTTAAAACAAGTTTTTCAAGAAAATGATTCCAGAATACTTATTTTGTCGTTTTAAACCGAAACACGACAAAAACTTTATTAATTTAAACTATTCGCCATTTTCAAATGTTTGGCTAGATGATAGCAAAGGCCGCCATCTTGGGCCCAGTGGGCCCACAAAAAGGGGTACGCTCAGTTTGTATGGGAGCTGTCAACATGCTCCCGGTCTGGTCAAAGCACGCGCTTGCTTGTTCAAGGCCAACTGCGATCGTTTGACATTTGAAAGCAAAAATTGTTAATATTCGTAAACTTTTTTTTTAAATAAAAATTTTGGGGGAAGTATTTAAATTAAATTAAACGCCAAGCGTCAAAAGCTTTAAAAAATGCACAAAAAGCAGTGCATGAATCATTTGAAACAATAACTCTTTCGTGAATTTTTCGTTGGCGCTGAAAAGCGCCATTTTGTTAAATTGCAGCAGAAGTTGATTCTTGTGGCCATCTTCTCGAGCGTCCATCCAAGTAGGCCTTTGTTTTTCTCCTTCGACATTGTTTTGGCAGCAATTTCACGCACACGCTGGCGTGTTTCTTCTTCTCGGAGCTCGCTCTTGATTTCCTTCAGTCGTTGTTTTTTCCGCTGCTGCTTCTGCTGCTGCTGCTACGGTGTTGTCGGTTCGAACGATGACGATGGAATGAAAATCGTTGGCAAAATGCTGCATTCACGACTTCTTATCCCCACCAGTGCATCAAAAAGCGAATGACGTAGGAATGGGATAACCGGCGCAAAGGGGCGGGGCATCCGTCACCATTCTAAGCCAATATAACCCCGCTCGGTCAACCCTGGGAAATCATTCTATCGTTGGACGCCGAGGAGTAAACAACAACCTGGACCTGGAAGCAGATGTCCTTGAGGCCCAGAAGCAGTTGGCCGAAAAGCAGCTAGCCCGGAGCTAGCAGCAAACCAAGCGGAGGCAGGCCAGCCAGAATAATTGAGAGCCACCGGAATATTCTGGCCACAAGACCCGGAGTGGCCAGATTCCTCAGGGGTGTTCCGATGGAAGGTCATATGTGACTGGACAACATGGGTATCAAACTTCTTGGATTTTGATACTGGTGATGAAAATGGCCAATTTGACAGTATTGGCTACAACCTGGAGTGGCCGGTGCCCTCAGGGAGGTTGTCCCGGGTGGACATTTGACGAACTAAACGATTTTGGGCAATATGGGTATCAAAATTCATGATTTTCAATACTGGTAATGCAAATGGCCATTTTGACAATATTGGCCACAACCTGGAGTGGCCGGTGCCCTCAGGGAGGTTCTCCCGGGAGGACATTTACCGAACCATACGATTTTGGGCAATATTGGTATCAAATTTCATGATTTTTGATATTGGTAATGAAAATGGCAATTTAGAAAAAGTTAACCAAAAGCTGCAGTGGCCGGTGCCCTAAAGGAAAGTTTTCCGGAAGACATCTATTGAACCAACGAGTTTTGGCAATATGGGTATCGCAACTCATGGTTTACAATACTGGCCATTTCGAAAAAAGTGGCAACAATCTGGAGAGGCCGCTACCTCACGATTGTTCCGATTGGGGGACAAACATCGAATTATAGAGATATCATGGTTTTTTAATACGGAGCTTAAAGAGAAATTAAACGAAAATAATGTTTTGATTTTATCTGACGCATAATTCAACAAAATTGCTTAATTTTAAAAGCTTTTCTGCTAAGTTCTTTGTCATACTGGTCATGTGTAACATAACCACCTGCACCTTTTTCCCAAAAAAACTGCTCAAACTGTATGGGGGCTGTCATTCCGAACACCGCTGGAACAACAGCGAACCTAGCGGAAAAAACGTCGTCGAATTCTTCAATAGCGGCACAGCCGGAGAACGGCACAAAAGGGGCGCGGTCTCGAATGCATACGTTCGCTCTGATTGGTCATCTGTCCGATTTGTACTGAAAAATTACTCATTTTGATTGCATGTTTTAAGTGCTTTAACTATGTTTAGTCAGACTATCTATGTAGTTAAACAATAGCTGAAGTCTTCCTCTTTCGATTAGTGGTCCAACCGTCTGGATTGATTCACAGGAAAAGATATAAGCGTTCAAAATGTCCCCTTTTTCAACGCTTAAAAGTGACGCTTTGGATCGAATTTCTGAACTGGCCCCCCAATATAGTAAGTAGAGACATAGTCCTATGTCAAAAAAGATATTGACCGCCCCTCCTCTCCCTTCTCCCCCCATGTGACAACTCGTTGGGTTGCGAACAGGTGCGCGTACTTTTTCAACTTGCTATTCGGCCCCACGATGAACGTAAAGATCCGTTCCTGCTTCAACCACTTTGTTATCTCTCGATCCCAGTTGTCCACCAAACTGCTCGGAGTCACGATCAGAACCCGCTTCACAACCGGCTGCCCGTAAGGTCCCTGATTCTTCAAGGTGTAGATCAACGCCAACGTCTACAACGTCTTCCCCAGTCCCATCTCGTCGGCCAAAATCGCTCCAAACTGTTCCGAGTCTTCGCGTTTCATTCCCAAAACCCTTCCCACCGGTGAGGCCGCAAATGCTTAGCCACGCAGTACGAAACGCAACCCTTTGTTATACTTCCACTGATCGAACAAAGGCTCCCGCATCATCAATGGAACAAAGTCCTCCGCAATCGCTTCCTCCCCACAGTCCCAACCAGCTCGACACCACAATCGGACTCCCGGCGCACATCGACTCCGCCGGCGGCCTAAACCTCCTCTCGCCTCGAATCGAACCCTCTTCACCGGCACATCATTTTCCTTAGCCACCTCCCCATCAATCCGCTCCACCAGTTCAACCTCCTTGCTCAACCGCGAACCCTCCTCCAGCTCCTCCCCCTTCACCAACCCGGAGCTCCCAATCACCTTGCCGTCCTCGTCGCCCAACGTGAGGCTCTTCCGGCCACGATGGTCAACGTTCCGTCGCCCTCCCACATTTTGTGCTTTTTGGTCGTTATTTTGCCCCAGTACACTTGCGTCGTCGTTGGTTCTGCGGGGTCTGCCGGCTTTCTGACTGCGACGGCTCGGGCTTCCAACACGCGGGCATGGTTCTCCGAGCTGGTGAGCAGCTCCAGCATGCCCGGGTCCGGTTGGGCTTGCGGTAACGGCAGCGGTCGGATTGTGATGGTGGTGGAAGTTCGGCCGGCAGGGACCGCTTCATCGACGGTCCTGCCGTCATCGTTTCTGGTCCCGCTGTCCCAATCTTCGTAGGGCACCGGAAATCCTGAAGGTGACAAAATATACCTCAAGATTGGAGCGGTGACAGTTTGTAAATGAAGGAAACAAACAAGTGACAGTTCTGAACTGTCACTATCCACACGGAGCAAAATTCAATTCCGAATATCGTGCAGATAAATAATATTTACGCTTGTATTTACGATATTTACGAAATATTTACGGAAGTAAATCCAATGCGCTACGGATCAACCATGTGCCCAACCCCGTGGTCAGAATCCAGCTAGAACGGTGGAACAAACCTGCTACAATGCTGTAAGAATATCCAGTTCTGTAAGAAACCTGCTAGAATCCTGCTAGAACGTCGCGACTGGGGGGATTTGACAGCGCGCATTTGCCGAAAATGCGGCGCGTCGTTTCGAGGCTGGTATGCCGCGTGTCTTTTTCGGGAATACGCGCAATACGTAACGTAAAAAGATTTTGGACCCCTCCTCGCTTCACACATTGCCCTCGACCCCGCCCTAATCCCTCAAACTGCGTGACGTAATAAAAGAACAGTCCCTGAATTGTTTTGTTGCAAATTTGTTCTAAATGACAGTACAGATATATGTTGCCCTGGTACAGATTTTCCGACTTTCGACAACCCTGTCTGCAAGCATTTAACGCGAACTCGTAATAAGCGCTGTCACCACCACGCAGCGCCACCAGTCTTTTCAGAAACGACGACGACGTCTCGTGAAAAGTTATCTATCAATATTTTGAAGTGAAAAGTCCGGACACTTAGCTTCTGCCAGCAAAATAAATCGCGATGCTGCGTGCTAAATGACGAAGGATTCCTGAATTTGGTGTTAGGTTTTGCTTTTTTCTTGATTCAAGAGAATTGTTGGCGTTTTTTTCACTTCCTCTACCATCAAATCGTCCCAGCGAAAGCCAGTGGTCAGAAGAGGGGGGGATAAGGTTCGTGTAGAGAAGAAGGAAGAAGTGAAGAAGAATCCCTGTGCTGAACGGGAGAAGTGTGTGCGCCTGTGGGGCAGTCAAAGGAATATATTAAAAGAAAGAAGAAGCAGCAGCAGCAGCATAAGAATAGAAGATAGTGAAGATGTACAGCAAAATGAATGGATATCCATCATCTACATTTAGGTCGAGGTAAAGTTAGTACAAGATGCATAGAAAAAGAAGAAGAAAAAAACATTTCGAAGGACGCCACTTGATGTCCTCTAATAGCACTACAGAGATGTTAATATTTCATGAGATCGATACAGATCAAATTTCAAGTGATTATAGAATGCATCTGAACGATTAATCTCGATAATTCAGCTAAGCTATGTGACTATTTTTTTTTTAATTTCATGCCAACTGGACATATCCGTAGTGGTGGTCGACTGTGGGGAATGTCACATTCTCTACCCTCCGGAATGGTATGATTTTTCATGTTGATCCAATTTAAGAGTGGAGTTTAGGCTGATACTGGCTAAACGTTGTATATAAACTAAAACCTCTAAACATAAATACTAGTACTTAAACTATGGAAACAAAGTAGGCTGTGTTTTTGTAACATAAATTCTATTCTTTTTATACAAATTTAATGTTTGTTATGCATTTTTTAATGCTCGAGCACATTTCAAGCTGTTTTGTGCAGTATGATGTCACTGTGTTTTGTTTTTTTTTTGTCTATTGAACTAGCGAATAGTGTAAGTGTTGTGATTAATTTACTAATAGAAAAATCGTAAGACCCTTCACAAGCACAAGCAATTTATGTGTACTTTGTTTTGCCTTCCTCACCTTACTGAGAAAAGGCTATAAAATCACTCGAAAAATGAACTTTTTAATTAGACCTCCTAGACCTACCTTCATTTGTACATATCGACTCAGAATCACCAGCTGAGCAAATGTCTGTGTGTTTGGCTGTATGTAGACATGTGTATCGAATCAATGTCACTGGAATATCTCGTTACAGGCTCAACTGATTTTGGCCGGAACGTTTTTAATCGATCCGTCTTAACGTCCCCTATGTTGCTATTTAAATTCATTCAGTTTTATCATGTATTTAAAAAGTTATGTTAAAAAAACTGTTCCATATTAAATTAAAATTATGGTAAAAGGGTGGTTTTTCATCAAACCCTCACATGTTATATATTTTTAGAAAGGTTCAGAAATGACAATTTTTGTGGAGTAAGAATGATCAAGATCTGACTTACCTATCTTAAATTACAAGCAGTTTGAAAAAAGGTCTGAATACTATTGTTAATTTGATTTGGTTAACCGCGGTGGATTTTCTTGAAATAATTCGAACTGTCAAAAATCCACCAAAGCATCTACCACATTGATCGCACAAAAAACTGTGGTAGAAAAGTATCCACCGGTAGATGATTTGGTGGATTTTTGACAGTTCGAATTATTTCAAGAAAATCCACCGCGGTTAACCAAAAGAAATTAACAATAGTACTCTGAATTCACATAACCTCAACTGGCCGGGTCTGATCGCCACGAAAAAGCCGTGTAGAGGGATGCAATTTTCCTCAAAGGCCGTGTCTGTATAATCAAAAAGTCTGTAGGTAGTCTGTTTTTTTACTCATCACTTATTTTTATTAGGACCTCTTAGGTGCTGCGAACGTTAGGGGAGATCCATAAACCATGTGGACACTTTAGGGGATTGTTATCACTCTATAAATGAGAGGAAGGCACCAACCACCTAAAGGTGGATTAAGTAAGGTTTTTTTGTTAACAGCTTGCAAGCTTTTTCCAGTGAATAAAGTGTGCCTGCAAATGTCTATACTTTTTGCAAAACAGTTAAAAATGTTACCGTAATCTGGGGCGAATCGGGACTACAGTCTGAATAGGGACAGCAGTTTTAGAGCACTTAAAGCTTTTAGGGGAGAGGAGGTAATATGCACCCCGGGGCAAAATGCACTCCTGCTTTTCTCGGTATTTGAAAGAATTTTCCGGGAAAACTCATAGAAATTGGAAGCTTAACATTGCTAAACCATGCTGGAAAAATTGAGCATCGTAGTTTAAAAACAGCTTAAGTTATTTGCAAAACTTTAAAATGTTGTGTTTTCATCTAATTTTCATTGAACTTTCATTATGATTTTTGGACAATATAAAAGCATTTATTGTTATTGTAAGTATTGAGGTATATAGTTTTTGCCATAATCTTCACTATTCTGTAGATAAATGAGTCCAAAAACATCAAAAATGCATTTTTAATTAAATTTTCTGCAAAAGCGTGGTCGGGGCAAAATGCACCGCTGTGAAGCTCCTTTGTAAAAACAGCGGTGTCATCTAGTGGTGACTAGTGAAAACTGCTTTTACCCGGTGCATTTTGCCCCATGTTGTGGTGCATTTTTCCCCGTTGTTGTAGTGCATTTTGCCCTATTGTTGTGGTGAATATTGCCCCGCATGGTTGTTTGAAATGGATCAAAAATGTTTTTAGAAATTTGTTATTTTCGAAAAATTTTGAGGTTTTTTAAGACTTTCTTCACATGGATGACGAAGAATAATAGTTGTTTTAGAACATCGAACAAAATTCTTCCACAGTAATGCTGTAATGGTTGAGAAATCACAGTTTTCCCTTAGGGGTGCATATTACCCCCTCTGTACACATTTGGTTGGTCTGAGTCTGTTCTAACCGAAACCAACAAGAAAAGTCAAAATATTGTGCTCCAAAATGGTTAAAACTGCAGTCCCAATTCGCCTCATGTGTCCCGATTGACCCCAGTTTACGGTACAGAGCAATTCGCTCAGATTTCGGTCATTCGTTTTTTTTTTGTATTTTCTAAATCCGGCTGAAGCTTTTTTGGTGCCTTCGGTATGCCCAAAAAGCCATTTTGCATCATCAGTATGTCCATATAATATTCCATACAAACTTGGCAGCTGTCCATTAGGTGTAATATCAAAATCGATTTTCCAGCACAGCATTATTTTAGTTCCTTTTGGGGTCCTAAACAACTCCCCAAAGTTTGAGAACGATTGGTTTAGTCCTCACTTTGCGCAAAGCGATTCAATTTTCCATACAAATTTGTATGGGAAAATTTTTTTTTTTGAATTATGATATTTAAAATATCCACGTTTCACGCTATATCAAAACCGGAATCATAATCGGATGCTTGAATGTTTACAACTTTCCCGAAGAAAGTATGGCTAACTTGCTCCTGAAAGAAGATACAGCGTCCTCAAAACTCGTCTAAAACGTTATTTTCGATCAAAAAACACGTTTTAGACGAGTTTTGAACACGCTGTATCTTTTTATAGGAGCAAGTTAGCAACATACTCTCTTCGAGAAAGTTGTAGAGCATCTTTCAGAGTATTCGAATATGTATAATAATCTGTATTTTTGAGGTAATTTTTTAATCAATTTGGTGTCTTCGGAAAAGTTGTAGGTATGGATAAGGACTACACTGAAAAAAAATTATACACGGTAAAAGAATTTGATGATTTTTAATTTATTTTTGTCACTAAAAAGCAGGCCAAGGGTGCATGATACTGATGATACTTGTAAGAAGTTTTTTTTTATTACTTTTGCTTTTTCGTTTGTATTTAACTAAACAATTCTTAGGAATATTCCTATCAGTACAATCGGTAAAACTCTATATTTGGTCTGAAATGATGAAATGTTCCAAGAATGGAAATTTCTCTATTAGATTCTACCGAACCGGTTAGGGACTTGCCGGAACCTTCAACTGATCTATGGATCGGTAGAATTGCGTTCTTCGTGCAACTTCCGCGGAGGCTCGGGATCGATTCTACCGGACCGGTCTGCGGAATGAAATTTAGGTTAAATTCTGGTTTGATTACAAATATATGAACTTACGTTAGAATTTGCGAATCCGTTCTGGCCGGGGCCACAGGATCCGTGCTGTCCTTGCCGGAACCTCCAACTGGCGTCTCGATCGGTGAAATGGTGCTCTGGGATGTGCTCATCGAGGTCCTGTAAAATTAACTCATGTAATGAAGTAATAGTTTACTATTACTTGAAAAATAAAAAAGCAATAACTTACGTTACGGGTCCTCCACTTGGAAACAACTTCCCACAAATTGTTTAAGACGAATTCAGGGAATTCGTTCAACACGATTTGCTCTTCCGACGCCATTTTTAAGTTTGGGTGAAATAAGATTGACTTATGCTATTTTCACAATGCTGACATTTGTAAATAGCGAATGTCCAAACTATAAAATCCATAAGAAAATCTTATGAACTTTGTTGCCAGTTCTTATAAAAAAACAACAACATGGCATTGGTCGAACAGCATTGTAAAATCTTATGTAAAGCATGCGCTGATTCTATCTGATCTCATAAGCTTTCATAAGCTTACTTATAAATTTCGTGAGCGCCTCAATGGACACAGCTGGGACCTCGTTCATAAGACGTAACTTATGGTATTATTAGGAGCTTTTCTCTTAGTGCCGTACTGCCCCTGATCGCATAAATGTCCCATATGCATTTTCAGCGATTTCGAGTTTTTGATGCAGTTTGGTTCAAAATCGTGTGCTCTTTCAAAAGAGCCTATAACATCCAGTACTTTGTTCCAGAAATCAGGAGGAAATCCAGTTTTTCGCGAAAACTTGACACGACATTTATGCGAACATGGGCAGCGTAGTGCTGTTTGGATAAAATAGCATGGCTCTGGTTCCTTGTAAGTGTCCTATTTTCTTACCTTCACGTTGGCTTGGGTTAGTCATCATGATGACAACCTAGCTGGTGGCCTGTGGAAACGACTCGTAAACTTTTGACCAGCGAGGGTCAGTAATTTCTGATGGTTGACGGTATTGTTTTGATTCGCAGTATGTTGAGTCAACTGCTGTGAATGTACCTGAAACATCGTACAACGGGGTTTCTCTTCTCTTCATTCTCAGCTACCACCTATCTTCTGTTGAATTTTGTTTCACTGATTTTCTAACGCGGCTTCTGTTTACTATCCTCCATTTGATTTCGATTTTACTTTCTTGATTCTCTTATTTCTCAACGTTTTTCCACTCTATTTCACCAATTGATGCTGCTGTAACAAACTGTCTGCTTTCCCTTAATTTGGCAGCGATGTCAATTTTGTTTATCTTTATTTATCTATTTGAATAATTTTTCATCTGCCCTATATATTGCACTTAATACAATCTAAGCTTGTTTGTTACCTCTATTTATTAACTATTGTAAATTTCTTTATCTACTTCATAAATTACTATCTTTCTTTTACTATTGATTCTTCAAATAGTATATTTCTTTCACTGTCCATTGTTTTCAATCTTTACCCTTTTCTTCAAACAAATGAGGTTCGAGCCCTTACTCAATTTTGGGAATGATCAAAGAATTAACACAAATATTACTATTGTACTTTTGAAAAACTTTTCTAAAATGCTTAGGGCCAAAATATTGTAACAAAGCACCGCGACAAAAGGAATAGCAACAGATAAACACGACTCAACAATCGGGAAGATTTCATGAGAAAACAATACACAGTAAATAACAATTAGTTTTTGAATTCAAACTAAAAATATAACAGTTTTTGCTTTAATGAAAGTTGATAGGCACACTATAAACGGTTAGGCGCTTATACTTACATCAAACCCTACGTAATGTACCACCCCGGCCGAGTTAAAATGCGTAACCAAAAGGAAGGTGTGCATGCCTGCCACGAACACTCAAAGCGTGTTCTAGCATGTTGCTCGTACTGACTCAGAGCAAGGGTGAGATGTAGGTGTAACATTTTTCATTCTTGAAAAAAAAAACAATTTTTAATGATTGATAACAATACTTTCTACTTTTCACGAACAGTAAATTAACTGTTTCTAACACATTATACTTCTTCTTCGCGAGCTAGCCCGTTCAATCGAGCAATCGGCGAGCAAAGCGCGAGTATACCAACACTGATATAAAATAACTTACCATTGAGTCCTGAAGATCTGACAACCCTACCGAAAATTTTAAGTATTAGTAACTAATTTTGAAGATAATGTCGTGTGTTAGCTTATAAATGACAAACCTTATAAAGCTTATAAATGTAATGAAAAGATGTAACGATTCGAATTTGCATTGTAGCAAAACTCTTGAACCTGCTCACAACATGACTAAGTATGTTTTTTCATGAAATTAATTTTTATTATGTCCATTCGGTACCGTAATTATATTTTACTTAAAGCTAAGAGTAATTTCAGAGGATCTTGTGAACCAAGTATGTTATGGAAGTACGTGAAATTTCAAAAAAGTGTCCACGTGGTTTTTGGATGGTCCATTTACGGATTTTGTTCAAAAGTTTGACAAATGTGGCTTTTTGCCAACCATCAAACTGTTAGTAACAACGGAAGCCGCGCGCCTGATGACTCATTTTGACCACGTTCTAGGGAGAAGAATAACTGTAGCGCCAAGCTGTCTAGAACTAATGCGTATCTGAGAAGCGTGCCTATTTGAAAACTGGAAATGGTCGTCAAAGAACCCTCGCTACAACGGCATTGTTTTAAAATTTTGTAGACATAACACGCAGTTTAGTCATCACCTTAAATTGTATTAGTGCAAATATTTGTATCTTTATTTCAAAACCATAAATAAAGACAAACCTTTTCGGTTTTCATTGTTGGTATTCTTATATGATTGGTATGGAAAAACGTGAGTGTTTCGATCGAAACATCTTCTTCAATTCAAACTTTGAACCATGTTTTGCATCGTGACATTATCAGTCGATTCAAGGTTAATCAATAATCCGCTACAAATCAATTCAGAGTGGTTACTATGTAATCTGTGGGGTGAGAGTGACGATGAAATCTTTCGCAACAGAGAAACGTTCTTGCTAATGAGGTCAACATTCTTTGTTTCGCAAGCTCATGGAGAAGGACGAACAGAACTGGATTATAAACCAGAGCTCCACCATCCGCAGTAGATACGCTGGGAATCGCTTTACTTCATTCATTATAGCAGACTACCAATAATGATGCTGTCATGGTTTGAGAATTTGTGAATCGGTCCCATAATCGCACGAATAACAATAATTTTGCGGCGCTTCTCTTTGATTTTTTGTCGTCTGCACATGATGATGCTGGCTGGTTGGTTGGCGAAAGTGAGATTGCATGAAGAAACGACATAACGAATGGATATAAGGGATTCGAAGCGTGCTGCCAATGATCGATACAAAATCACTTAACCCTCTTCAGTACGATGTTGGCTGCCATATTATAGAACGCACACCGCCCTGCTTGGCGATTTGTACTCGATGACGGGCAAACATTTCTAAAAATCAGTTCTATCGAAACAAAGACCTCCAAAACGGTGTTATACCCACTCCAAAATGTTTATTTAGCAATTCTATGGTAATATATTGACATTTAGTTGAATTAATTTTCAATTCAATTCAATTCGGTTTTATTTGTGAATAATCAATTTACAATGAGTTCATTTAGGTACACAACAGAGTTTTGGTGTTCCTTTCAGCTGTGATTTACATCGTAATTCAATCGAAAAATTATTACTTATAACTATGGAATAGACAAGAGTAAGAAAAAGTTTTAAAAAAACATACAGAAAGTGCAATGGGAAAAGGATAGATAGAGAGAAAGCTTAAAACTAGATCACAGACAAAAATAATATCAATTATAGATGTGCTTGATCATCAGCTCCCCGAGGGCCAGAAATTGCTCTGCCTTGTTACGGCAGCTCCGAAACCGCGTCATCATCTCCCCCGCGAGAGCAAAGAACTCCGGCAGGGTGAAGAGATCTTCCCGGTGACTCCTTGCTGGGCCGCATCGCCGCTACCGGCAGCGACCATGCTGGCAAACGACCGCCCCCATCCAGGAGGGATCGCTGGGTTGTCCGCTGGAACCGTACGCTGCCCAACTGCAGGAACGGCTGCGCTCGTACTTCGCTGAGGAGAGTGGCACGCTGCTGCTTTCTTCTTCCTCTTTCCTGCTCCTCGAGGTAAGCCCTGCGCGCGACGCATCCGCGGTAATTGCCGGTATGGTTACCGTCACAGTTCGCACACTTTACGCGCGGCTTAGTTTGTTCTGCCTTGTCCCCCAAGTCCACCTTACGTGGCAGTGCGCACGCCTCCGAGAGGTGTGACTCACCGCACTTCACGCAGCGGGGCCGGAGGTTGCAGTTCCGCGAGCCGTGGCCGAATTTCTGGCAACGGTGGCATTGCGCTACGTCTGTCGGGTTCTTGGTGTAAAACCGCCAGTTCACCCAAAAACCGTCCAGTGTCTTAGTCCGCCGCAGGTCTTGGATCTTGACGGTGCCGCGGTCGAAGTACAACAGGTACAGGGTGTGTGTACCTGTGACTGTTGTCAGTGTCTTGCGAACCTTCGTGGTGAACGGACACTAGAGCTGCGGTATTTTTTACTACCTGAGCTCAGAGTTATTTCAAAACAAAATTCACAGTCTTTTTAAAGACTACCTGAGTTATTTTCCAAAATTCTAAACAGTCTTTTCAAGACTAACCCCACCTGAAATTTTGTTGTATTTTACAAACAAAGCCATCTTTTAAGAGAACTTTGCTTGCAAAATGCGTCAAAACAAAGGTAAACGCAAATCTTCTGAAGATTTGGTCGTTACGTCGGTGAAGCGTTTGAACGCTAAACCGGCTAACGGAAACAGCCTCTTCTGAGGTCTGATTCTGATTCTGAATGTGAGGTCAATCCTCCAATTCCATTGGCAAACAGTTTCGGTGTTTTATCCGAAACTGATGACAAGGAACCTTCTCCTCGTACTGAGCCTTCTGCCGTCGAGAAACGAGTAAAGGCTCCGCCAATTGTAGTGACTTCCGTCTCCGATTTGGCCACCTTTCGAACGCAACTGAAGAATTGCAAGGAAACTTGCAATTTGAAGGTTTCGTTCCAGCTTGGTCGAAGAGGAGAATGTCGCTTGTTGACGGAATCTTTACAAGATCCCCAACCTTTGTTGGTTATTTGAAAACCACAAACACAATTTCTACACGTATGAGACCAAGAATGCTCGGCCATTCAAGGCGGTCTTGAAAGGTCTCTCCAACGACTTGTCGGTGGATGAGATCAAAAACGAACTTAAGGTGTTGCTTGGCTTTGTCCCATCCCAAGTAATACCGATGAAGAAAAAATCAAACGGGAATATTTCTCGCTTTGGTTTGACTTCACAATTTTATCTGATTCATTTCAACAGAAATGAAATCAACAATTTGAAACTTTTGGACAAAGTTCAGTTTTTGTTCCATGTACGGGTAAAGTGGGAGCATTTTAAGAAACATGGCGGTAATGGCCAGAATCTGACCCAGTGCCGGCGTTGCCAGGCATTCAGTCACGGTACTGATCATTGCGCCATGGTTCCAAAATGCATGGATTGCGGGATTCTTCTCACGACAAGGACAATTGTCCCGTGAAAGAAGTCACCCAATTTAAATGTGCAAATTGTTATGGAAATCACAAATCAAATTTTTGGGATTGCCCCATCAGAAAAAAGGTTTTGGATTCTCGTGCTAAGCATCAGCCGAAATCCAAACCGAAATTTTCTCAAAGTCAGGTTGTACCTGCATCTTTAAATCAAACGTTCGTGCTGTCTCACTCGAACAATTCTAGAAATACCCCTACCGTGGAAAAGTTAGGTAACAACAATGGAGTTTCTTTTGCTAACGTCGTTTCGGGTTCATCCATGAATTTTAAATCCTCTACCAATCTTTCTGAAATTGGGCAGGTACCTCAAATCTCATTTGAAATTTTTTCTGCTGGCAACGTTTTGGGATCTTCTGATCTCGGCGATGTTACGTTTGAAAAAATGACTTTTTTGCAAAACTCACTGTTCGGTTTGATTCAAACGATGAGTAATGCTACATCCATGATGGAAGCAATCCAGATTGGATTAAAATTTGCGAATGATGTTGTTCTTACCCTGAAGTTTAATCATGGATCTAAGTAATTCCATCAATATTATGAATTTTAATGCTCGCTCTTTAAAAGCGAAAGAAAATGAATTTTTCAACTTTTTACGAGTTTATAACGTGCATGTCGCTGTTATAACCGAAACATTTTTAAAAACTGGCACTTATTTGAAAAGTGATCCAGATTATAAAGTTATAACTAATAACCGAATGAATCGAAATGGCGGTGGAGTTGCAATAGTTATCCACCGTAGTATGACTTATAGCACTTTACGTGACTTTAAGTTAAAAGTTATTGAAAGTTTGGGCATTGAACTTGAAACTTCTTTTGGGAAAATTATGATTGCAGCTGCATATTTGCCATTCCAATGCACTGGGGAAAATAAAAATTATTTCAAAGGTGATTTGAATAAACTTACTCGGCATAGATCTCGATTTTTGATCATCGGTGATTTTAATGCCAAACACCAATCTTGGAATAATTCAAAAGTAAATTCCAATGGTAAAATTCTGTTCAGAGATTGCACTTCTGGTCTTTATTCGGTTTTATACCCGAATGGGCCAACTTGCTTTTCTTCTGTTAGAAATCCATCAACAATTGATTTGGTTTTGACAAATCAAAGTCAGTATTGTGGTCCTTTAGTGACTCATGCTGATTTTGATTCTGATCACCTTCCAGTAACTTTTTCACTTTCTCATGAAGCAGTTACCAGACCCAATAGTTCTGTGTTTAATTGCCACAAAGCTAATTGGGACAGGTATCAGCATCATATTGAGAATAATTTGAATCATGATTTTGTTTTAGAAACCAAAGCTGATATTGATTCAGCCTTGGAATCTTTAACTAATGCAATTTTGGATGCTAGGAATATTGCTATTCCTAAAGTCCAAGTCAAATTTGATTCTCCCATTATTGATGACGATCTTCAGCTTCTGATTCGTCTGAAAATGTTCGCCGAAGACAGTATCAACGTTCTCATGATCCTGCACTGAAGCGAATTCAAAAAGATTTGCAAAAGGTTATTGACCACAGATTCACTCTCCTGCGAAATGAAAAGTTCGCAAGAGATGTCGAACAAATTAAACCTTATTCCAAACCTTTTTGGAAACTTTCAAAGGTTCTTAAGAAACCTCAAAAACCCAAAGAAGGGTCTTTAAAAGATGGTGATATAATTCTATTAACTAATGGGGAAAAAGCTCAAAAACTTGCTCAGCAGTTTGAGAGTGCTCATAATTTCAATTTGAATGTTTTGAGTCCTATTGAAAAAAAAAAATTCAATAGAATTTCAGAATATTGTTGAACAAGAATTTTCATCAGATGAAGTTTTTAATACGGATCTTAATGAAATAAAATCTATTATCAAAAAATTTAAAAATATGAAAGCCCCTGGTGAGGATGGCATTTTTTACATTTTAATTAAAAAATTACCAGAAGCAACTTTAAGTAGCTTGGTCAAAATTTTCAACAAATGTTTTGATTTGGCATATTTTCCCAGTAGTTGGAAAAATGCCAAAGTAATTCCGATTTTGGAACCGGATAAAAATCCTGCTGAAGCCTCAAGCTATCGGCCCATTAGTTTGCTTTCATCTATTAGTAAATTATTCGAAAGAATAATTCTTAATAGAATGATGACGCACATTAATGAAAATTCAATTTTCGCTGATGAGCAGTTTGGATTTCGCCTTGGGCATTCAACTACTCATCAGTTGTTGAGAGTTTCAAATTTAATTCGAAGCAACAAATCTGAGGGCTATTCTACTGGCGCTGCTCTTCTAGACATAGAAAAAGCATTTGACAGTGTTTGGCATAAAGGATTGATTGCGAAATTGAAAAGGTTTAATTTTCCGATTTATATCGTGAAAATTATTCAAAATTATTTGACGGATCGTACTCTGCAGGTATGTTATCAGAATAGCAAATCTGATCAACTACCTGTACGTGCTGGCGTCCCTCAAGGAAGCATTTTGGGTCCAATTTTATACAATATTTTTACTTCTGACTTGCCTGATTTGCCCCAGGATGTCAGAAATCACTTTTGCTGATGACACAAGCATCTCCGCCAAAGGCAGAAGCCTTCGTGTCATCACAAGAAGATTACAAAAAGCTTGGATATTTTCAATTCTTATTTGAAAGAATGGAAAATTACTCCAAATGCTGCAAAAACTCAACTTATTATTTTCCCTCACAAACCAAGGGCTGATTTTCTTAAACCAAAAAGTCATCACATTATAAAGATGAATGAAGTAAATTTAAAGTGGGAGGATCAAGTGAAATATCTTGGACTTGCTTTTGACAAAAACCTTACTTACAAGGATCACATTGAAAGTATCCAGGTTAAATGTAACAAATATATTAAATGTTTGTATCCACTTATAAACATGAATTCTAGACTTTGTCTCAAGAATAAACTGTTAATTTATAAACAAATTTTCAGACCTGCCATGCTTTATGCTGTGCCGATCTGGAAAAGCTGTTGCTTAACCAGGAAGAAAAAACTTCAGAGGATTCAGAACAAAATTCTGAAAATGATTCTGAAACTTCCTCCCTGGTTCAGCACCAGTGAACTTCATCAATTAGCCGAAGTTGACACTTTGGATGTTATGTCCAATAAGATAATTGATGCATTTCGACAAAAATCATTGCAGTCTTCAGCTGCATTGATCCGCTCTTTATATAGTTTATAAGTTAGTTTTAAGGTATCCCTTTTCCCTTTTGTACATGTAGGACCTCCTACATTTGAAATCACTGAATAGCGAAAGCTACAATATTTCATGAATAAATGAAAGTTGCTTGTATTTAAAATTGAGGTGAAAAGTCATCGTTTGTGATTGGACACTCAATAATATTTTAACTGAATGAATGTACATGGAAAAGAAATTTGAATAAATATAAATTAAAAAAAAACCTGTGACTGTTGTCTTTCGCGAGAGCACTTTTATCTCCCGTGTCTTTATTCCGGCGTTCGAGAGGTGTCGCTTCAGGTCGGCGATCGGACGGTCTTGGTAACCCTGCAAGACGACCTTAACAGGGGGCTTCACTGGGTCGTATGTGTAGAAGTTGAAGTTGCTACGCTTCAGTTCTTCAAGCACCAGTTCGAAATCTTTTCTGTTCAGTGTGATCACTTGCACTGCCGACTTACCGATTTTCAGACAATATCCGAGGCCTTCCAGCAACTCGTCAACATCGTCCGCCAACGTGTCCAAAACAAAAATTGAGGTGGTCTTCGTTCCGTTGGAGAATTGTTCTTTTTGGCGTCGACACTTTCTTCCGTGCACGCCCGTCATCGTCGTCGTCGTTTGTAGCGCTGCTACCGTCGGTGTTGTTATTTTCTTCGTCGTCGCTCAGCATCTGGAACTCGTTCCTGATGGGGATGTTGGCGGGTGTTGATGTGCCACTGGTCGTGGCACCGGAAGTACCGGAACGGGTTCGCACTGGTGATCTCGGAACATACCCGGGATGTAGTAACTTTTTGTCGATTCCATCTGCGCTCACGCTCCCCTGCGCGATGGCGGCCGACACGGCGTTGGTTTGTTTACCTTTTTGCACACGGCCGGTAGACGAACTTCGCGGGTTTTTCGAGGCCGCACTCGAACTGCCACGGCCACGGCCGGCCTTTGGCATGCTGCACGAGCAAACTCGCGACTAATCACGGTAAACTACGGCGAAAAAAATCGAAAAAACGATGGAGCACTGAGCACTTCACTGCTGCTTGCTCTCGTGCGTACACGGATGTGATTAGTCGAATTAAAAGTTTGCAAAATTAAGTTTTGATAAGTTTTATATAGACTTTCCCTGGGCTTTGTCATAATAAGTGTCATAGGTTTGATGCTTGTTTGGCAAAGAGTATTATTTGATTCGATGTGGAATTAAAATCGAAGTGTTCAGTATATTGCTGAAGCTTCCATTTTTACACATGGACACCACTTCGTGCTGCGAGAACCCACTTTGGCGCAGTCTCAGGGCTTAATCGATGGCCGGTAAGCTGTCATCGAGACCAGGAGGTTCTCCGATAGTGGAAATATCACATTTGTACAATGAACCGCTACATATGTGATTTTTCCTATCTTAATGTGGGTGTCAGTTTAGGATGCGAGGAATTTAGGAATTTAGTTTTTGTAGAATTAAGGATTTTAACTATAAATATCAACTTTTAATACTTTGCCTTTAGTTATTTAGGGACAAAATTAGTAACAGTGAATTTAATATTTCTATCAGAATCGGTGATTTTCATTCAAGTAGCATAAAAACCATTATGATTTGTCAAAATTTCCGTAGAGTCTCGATCAATCAATAGTGAAATGATATCGAACTAAGTTCGTTGATCCGTTGAACTAACGGTTGTCGGATTATGATTGTATCGACCATTGTTGCGAATCGAGGATCTACTAAAATTCTGACGATCAAATGGTCGTCTCTATTTCAATTCACGACTTGTAAAATATGAACTGTTATTATTATTATTATTATTTTTTTCAAAGAAGCCAGACAGGTTTTACAAGAAACGTTTTTGGCTATTAATTAAAATGTCGGGGATTTGAGATAAGAGTAGCTTTGGATAGCTTGCTTTAAATCTTGTATTCAATTCAAGTCAGGAAAATATCCGCAAATGAAAATTTGGACTTATATGAATAATTGAACATTTTGGACTTATGAATAACACACAACTGTGCATTTATTCTAGAGTCAGATCCATACAGCGTCAGTGTTTATTTGGTCGAAGTGTACTAATTCATTGGCAGATCTGATTCTAGTTGTAATGTACGACAAGACTACTGACGGACGTGACAGGACGAGGGCCCAGTTTAGAGGTTTCGACATCAACGATCACCTAGGTCACCCTCCCAAAAAAAAAAGTTTTATATAGAATTTCCAGAGTTTCACTTTTATACTAAGTAGTTAGTAAACTTTATATTACACCCAAATTATTTTTTTTATCAGTCAGCCTATTTGGAGTTGGGAGATTTATGGTGATTTGTCAACAAATAAATTTATTTATATTAATTTTTCGAAACGTGTAAAAACTTTTTTTGTACCTTTTTTTTATTTTTGAAATAGTATTTGTTATAGAACTCTTAATAGAAATCATCTTTTCATGAGCTTTTAGTAAAAAAATGTTTGTCATGAGTTTCTGAACCAAACGTAGTACTAGGTTCCTGTCAAACTTTAAATTGTTTACATGTTTTACCACAAAATGTGCATAGTGCCCAAAAGGTGTAAATACTTTTTTACATACTGTATTTGTAACACGTAGTTTCAAAATTACTGTATCTCGAAACCATTGCATCCTATCAAAAAGTACAAACTTGTAAGAGAATGAACGGGGTTTCTGTTAAAATACACTGATAGAAAAAAAAACACGTCTCTTTTAAGCAGAGACGCATCGAGCTCTACAGGCTCAATAAAAACTCTTTACCTGCTTTGTATGGTAGAACAGAGCTAAGCTCTGGATGCAGCGAACAGAGCCAGCTCTGTATGGGAAAAATAATATTGAATTGCATATACAGTCCAGACTCGATTATCCGAAGGCCTCGGAAAAATTTCACTTTGGATAATCAAAACTTCGGATAATCGAATCACGAAAAATATTTTTTTTTCGCTGTCTTATTTTTGATTGTTGAGCTTAAGTTTGAACCCTAAACTATGCTAAAGTGATTTAAATTTTTTAATTGAAAATGGCGGTGACGAAATATTGAAAAATGCATTTTATTATTTTATAAGCAATCAACTATTCAAATTTGACTCACAGAACTCAAATTTGACGTTTAAAACAAGAAAAAAACGAAAAAAAATTGTTCGTGGTTCGATTATCCGAAGTCATATACAAACTTTCGAATAATCGAACTTCGGATACTCGAAACTTCGGATAATCGAATCTAGACTGATAAGTTTTGGAATGTTGACATATTCTAGAAAGTTGCTGGTACCAAAAGGTTCTATATTATTCTCTCAGACGTCATTACTATTTGATTGATTTTGTTCGTGCAAAACTGCCGTTCTACGCATAATTGTCCCATGTCAGTTTTGGACGATTTTGACTTTATGACATTTTAAGTTTAGTTTGATGTGTACTTTAAGAAAAACACATAAAATCTGGTACTTTGTTCGGAAACTCATTAAAAACAACACCAAGTCTGTTTGTCCCATCGTTGAACTTCTACGCATAATTGTCCCACCAAATATGTTCTTACACGGAATCATTAGTTTTACTAAGCATTATGTCTTGTTTACCTGTTGTATAGCAAGAGAATCACAAATAAGGGTGATAAACTGCTAACTGGGGCGATTAGGGACACATAGGGCGAATAGGAACCCACGGGACAATTATGCATAGAAACGCAGAAATCGGTCGAAAAATTTCAATCGCGTTTTTCTCAGGTGCAATTTTTGAATATTAAGCAAGGAAATCAGTTAAGCGTTTAAACTCTAAATGCTCTCAATGGAATTTAGGGTTTGCTATTGGCTGCGACTCCAAATCATGCTGCGTTCTCCGAGAAATAATCATTTGAAAAATCTACAAAAAAAACGTTGCTTAATCCACCTTTAGGTGGGTGTTGCCTTCCTCACATTCATAAAGTTAATACACTACATACCTCAAAAAAGAGCATAAATAAGACTTATTTTTATCAAAATATCTGAGATCCGGCCTAAAAAAGTGTATAAATATCACTTAAGTGGTTATAACATTTGATAGGGTTATCAGATCTTCAACGTTTTAGGCTCATTGGAAAGGTCTTTTGATTACCTATACAAAGACAGGTCGCATGGTGGATCCGGACAACGTTTTTATCAGAATATTTGTGATCCGGCCTCCAAAAAGTGCATAAATAACACTTGAGTGCTTATAACTTTTGATAGGATTGTTAGATCTTCAACGTTTTGGGCTCGTTGGAAAGGTCTTTCAAATACCTTTTTATAAATGTATAATATGACGGGTTTTCTTACAAAAACCACCCTTTTTACAATCTTCCGGACTTTTGTTAGAATCGTTTTTTGCCTTTCTTACTAAAGAAAGGTATAGGTTTTACTTTAAGGCTGGACGTCATTTTCATCTTCGTAAATATGTCGATTCAGCATGAATTTTCTTCGGAAAATCGTCAAAAACACACTGCATCGATTTTAGACGCTCTATCGATTCACCTTGACAAAACTCGCCTATCTCCAACCCTCGAATTTTGAGAAAATAAATTCCGTGGAGTTCGAGTAATGTCCGTGTGTGGTAAATTTTTGCCAAATTTTGTGTCACGTAATCCTCGGCTCCCCTATTTTCGATTTTGATTGTTCCAAGTGCATTTGAAAGCTGGTGTGCTGAACAAGGGTCATTTTGAGACCGAATTTCGAAACATCCATCTGTTTTCGGATGCGGCCAGACTTTTCAACAAATTACACAGTTTTCAAATGAAAATATGATCAAAATTTTTCATTTTCATATCTTTTATTTATCTCAAAATTGCATTTTTCGAGCTCTACAACCTCCCAAATTTTCATCCAGATCCATAATCTGGTTCTGGAGTTAGAGCCGTTTGATTAACCTATCAAAAGAAAAAAAAATCCCTAAAAAAAGGTAAAAGCCCACCTGGTGACCTTTGCCAACACTTTCATTTCCGATTTTATCCGAAATTTCTTTCTACACTCATAGTGATTGGTGGTCCGATTGTCTGTGGTTGGAGGTTCGTTTGTTAGTCGGTCGTATTATTTTTCGCGTTTTATCAGTGTTTTAAAGATTTTTGTGCGTCGGGTTGGTGTTTGGTGTGGAGCCATGTGTTATAGGAGTTTGAGGAACATGAAGTTTTTGAAGAAAATGTTAAATTAGAAGTGAATTTAAATGAAAATCGATTCGTGAGATCTCCATTGTTTTCCTTTAGCAGCTCCAGCTTCACACCTTAAGTCTTTTTCGCCGGTTTATCGCCTCGCATCTCTATTTCGCCGATTTCGCTCATTCTACCGTTCACGCGCCATGTTTGTTTTGGTTTGGGAGGTGTTCGAACAGAAAATAGGGGCTGGTGACTTTTTTACATTTATGTAAAGTTTATGACAACAAAAAAGAAGACTTTCAGTTGCATAGCGGATTAACGGTAGCTTAATGTGGAAATTCAAGCAAAAGTGAACCAAGGGGTTGATTTAAGGACGAGAAATTTTGAAGAAGACGCGATCAGTTAAGTTCGGGTGTGTTTTTGTCCGGATTACTTTTTGTTTGAGTGATTGCCATCAGGAAAAAGGGATTCGATTTCGCTCTTATGAACGGGTTGTGCGGCCGTCGATTTTCGTCGATTTCCCTTCCTTGGTTCGGCGATAAATCATCCTCATCAACTGAAAAAAACGAGCACCAACGGCACTGATAGAAATTCAGTGCATCCATACAGAATCCTTTTCAAGTTATTCAAAATATTACTATATAAAATGTTTCACCATTTTTATTATGTTTCTCAAAAAAATCAAACCATCCACATTAACGACCCCGGGTCTTTTGTGGTCTCTATTGTAAGTTTCTGCTCAAACCTAGGAGTCCGAAGGCTTGAATGGGAGAGCACCCAAACTTCTTTACTCCAAGGAACCTTCCACCCCAGTGTTTGAACTGACGACCTTTGGATTGTGAGTCCAACCGCCGCCAGCGATTCCACCGGAGTAGGCTTGGTTTGGTGTGTTGTTTGTACTTATGGCATGGAGACGACTCCTACACCTGGAATGACTTAACGGCTTAACAATCAAGGCCGGGACCGACATTTTACTTCCTCATCCGATGGAAGGTTATGTTTCTCATTTACGTCCAATCTTCTCTTCTTTACTTCTATTCATTTCTGATTATCTATCTAGTGAAATCCTCATCCAATAATAGTTTTGCCTAGTATAAAGTTCAATATCTATTTAAATTTTAAGCCAAAAATTATCTTCTTTCTTCTGTACTATTTCTTCCCGCCCGTATTTATTAATAATTGAAAATATATTTCAGCTGCGATTAAAGGTAATTTATTATATTATCCATTACATAAACGGAAAATCATACTTATTTATTTCAATCGATCTATTTACTTTAATTTATCTTTGTATGTATCTTATATTTTAAATATTTTTCCCCACTTTCCCTCTTCTTTTTTTCTTTCCTTCTTTCAAGTCGCGTAAATAATAATATACCGGTCGTTAAACGAGAATGTCAAACTCGAGTTCATGCGTCGTTTTTACGGATTAGTTCTCCTTTTACTCTGTTCTTATTTTTCGATAATTATAAATATAACGTGGAAGATAGTACTACCTATAACGACTTCGGCTTAAAAATGTACCAATCATAAAAATGCACCATTCGTGATAGTGTCACTTTATTAATAACTGCTCGAAACGAAATTGTAAGTTACTTTGTTCGTAATCTTGTCGGTCTCGTAGATCACTTTTTTCGGAACACTTCGTTCATAAAATCCCGCAACACGATGAAATCACTGCAAACCTCACTATAAAGTTTTGATATAATTTAATAGGAAACCACAGAAAATACAATTTGATATATTGCTTAAATAGCAATAGGAGTAAAAAGCCCTTCTCACAGCGTCGTTGCTCGGAAGGCACGCCGACGGGGGAATAAATGATAATCTGGCGCCGCGTTCGAATTAAAACTATTTCTAAATAAATGATTGTGTGTCTTACAGCAGCCGGCTGCCTAAGACCTATAAATTTGCAACTGATAAACAAATTGCTTATGGTCGCATCACCTACCACGGTGAATCCTGACCTCATACCAATCTTACTAACCCCTCAAAACTCATACTTGTCGGAGACGCAGTCGATTTGGCGGTCCCATCACTCAAGTATCGGACTAACATTCCCATCCACTTCCCCGTGTCTTACCACTGGTCGTGGCCGGCGTCGGTATTGATCAGCATGATAGGGACCTTTGAAAATTGCGAAGGGGTGATGATTGGTTCCTACTTTTCATCTGTGGTCCACGGAGCAATTTTTGGGGGTCCTGGTCAATAACGAAGTAGCAGCTACGGGTAGACACCAATGCTATGCTATGCTAATTTCTTTCTACACTCATAGTACAGACCATGAGTGAGCATCTGAAACAAATTTTACATCTATCGGCAATCCGGATCAATTTTTAGAGCGATTTACTTTTTGCCTTTCTTACTAAAGAAAGGTATAGGTTTTACTTTAAGGCTGGACGTCATTTTCATCTTCGTAAATATGTCGATTCAGCATGAATTTTCTTCGGAAAAATCTTCAAAAAATCACAATGCATCGATTTTAGACGCATCGTCGCCAAGTCGACAAGTTGTCAAGTTGAGCTTCTAATGCTGGCGCGTCTTGTTATTGGGATCCAATATACTCTAATATGTGTTGGGTGCCCTATCGATTTTCATTTGCTACTATAGATATCGTATATTTTTCGGCTCTTTAGTATTATCATTATATGCATAAATGTCCAGTATTTGTTTTGAAACCTGCGACATGAGACCATTATGTGATTTAAATTCTGTCATTTATTTTTATTGTGTGGTGGTCTAGAGGTTTGTGTCCTAACTAATATTTTATCTAGATCAGACCATGATTTAAATCTTGAGAAACATTGAGGTGAATTTGAAAGAGCTTTTAGAGAGGATCTTTTAGAAAGTGGGGATCTTCTTCGAAAGTTCTTGGCTTGCTTCTTGTTGTTGGGTGAAAAGGAAAGCTTTGATCGCAAGCGAGCGAGGGAGAGAACTTATATTCCTTACTCGCGCTCACCGCACACGGCGCCTTGTGCTAAAGAGGCGATGGTGTAGAGGTATATCTTCAAGCGTTGTGTTGTTGTTTTTTTTTTCGTTGCCAACTGGTGCTTCTTTTCGCTCGCGGGCAAAAAATCGTTGGCAACAGTGTCTGCGGCACATTCTGAAATGCCGCGCGATGTGTACCTTTGAAAAAAAACGGACAATACCAACACACAAAAGGGCTCGTACCGAAGCTAAAAAACCAAAACCGCGGTGTGCGTTGTCACTGGCGCATGTGAAGCTTGCTATGATCGCGTTTGTCATAAACGCTTGTTTGATTACAAACTTACAAACATATTGTACGATTGAAAATATTCTTTTGGTGAAAATTGCGTTTTTTATTTCCTTTGGAAATCATATCATTTATAATACATTGCTTTCATCATAAGACTTTCTTTTGTGCTGACGTTATAAATAAACAAAGTCGATGTTATGAATTGAAAAAAGTTCTACCATTGTTATATTCTTTAGTAAGAAAGGCTCTATCTCACCCCAGGTGGGATTAAATCGGGTTTTTAGCATAACTTTTGAAGTACTTAACTAAACTTCATAATATTAACTAGGGTCTTGTGGGACTCCAAGACGGATCGAATGAGACCAAAACGGCCGAAATCGGTTCAGCCAATCCGGAGATAATCGTGTGCATATTTTTCGGTGCTCGGACTCACATCCAGACGTACGCACAGACATTTGTACAGAATTTGATTCTGAGTCGATAGGTATACGTGAAGGTGGGTCTACGAGATCAAATAAAGAAGTTCATTTTTCGAGTTATTTTATAGCCTTTCCTCATTGAGGTGTGGAAGGCAAAACATGGACAATCGATTATCGACGCCCGATCGTTTGACAATGACAGAATTGGTCTATCTCCAATATCAGAATTTTGGCGCTCAATTTATCGTAGAGCACGCGTGACGTCCGTGTGTGGTAAAAAAGTGCTCAATTTTGTGGTAGGGGGTTTCTCAGAGTCCATATTATGGATTTAAGCTCTCTTGGGCACATTTAAAAGGGCATCTGAACCATTTCATACCAAATTTGAATTTATCCATTTTTTTAAGGGGACTCGGAGTATGTTTCCACCTGATCAGGTGGTTTTCAAATAAAAATTCGGTCGGAAATTGAAATATTGAAATTGTTTATTTATCCAAAAAAATGCATTTTTCGAGCTCTACATCCTCCCAAAGTTTCATCCATGTCGGTAATGTGGTTCTTGATTTACAACTTGGGGACTAACTTACTGTGAGGCAAAACCCCTAAAAAGGTAAAAGCCAACTTTTCACCAAATGCCAATACAGTACCTTTGGCATTATATCTATTTTTTCTCCATAACATAATCTAGACCATAATCGAGGCTTTGAAAAAAAATTGACCTCATTCGGATTTTCATATTTTAGGGAATTTCCATTTTTGCCTTTCTTACTAAGTATAGGGTTTGCTTATAGCTCAGACTCCAAATCAAGCTTCGTTCTCCAATCGTTTCTCGGAAATATTCATTCGAAAAATCATAGATGATCGATTTTCGTCGCCTCGTCGACAAGTTGTCAAGTTGAGCTTCACATGCAGACGCGAGTTATGCTGGCGCGTATGGAGTTTTGATACTAGAATAACCGCCTCCCCCTTTTGTACAAGAACAAGTTGCTCTATCGATTGCTCGTTCATCACACATCGCCTATCAAGATTATCTATGCTAAGCTTCAGTGAACGCAAACACGACGCAAGCAGCTATCCGTTCTGAAGCCCCATAGAGTTATTTACGCATGTGCTTGCATGTACGTACACGAAAAGATTGAGGTTAAATTTTGTACCAGCCAGCAAACCAAATGGCGTGCTAGTGTGCGTGAGCGCGGGCTTAGATAACTCTATAGAGTTATCTTAGCCCGATCTCACGCACACTAGCTTACCATTTGTTTTTGCTGGGGACCACAAATTTTAACCTAAAATCTATCGTGCACGTACACGCAATACATGCGCTAGTAGATAGCTCTATGTTCATTCTGTTGCCTTTCTTTTGTTCTTGCTCATTCTCTGATCGATCACTGAGCGAACGAATTTCTGGTGAGCGTCCAAGCTTCCCATGCGCCAGAGACAAGGCACATCGCGGGTTTGGTTTTCTAGCTTCAGTAGAGGAGAAAAGCAACTCGCGACAAAATTTTGAGGCTAGGAATTTTGACAGGTATGATTTTCATAAAGTATTCGCCTCTTTTCTCTCCCACAGAAAACTGGGGACAAAATAGCTGTCAAACAAGGTCAAACTGTTAAAGTCCCTCACAAAATGAACTTTAAGTGATTTGAGTTCATTTCTGACGTCACGATTTTTTTCTCTGTACGAGCCTATTTGTGTGTTAGTATTTTGGTTCATCGTACCAGTGCACCAAGAAACGCGTCGGCTCGTCGGCAATGAACCCAGCATATGAGTAAAGGTGGTTCACTCGGTACGTTTGCGTTAGGCGTAGTGAAGTCTCACCGAGCGCTCAGTCGCAGTATGCTTCCCAAACCCAAAATCGCCTAAATGCATACTACATAATATTCTGGCTTGCTTTAAAAGCTCACAATTTTGCCTAACGCCTAAATGTTAGTTTAGTGAATTCCAGTAGTCGTTTCAAAGCTTTCAAGAACTTTTAAGTGGCTTTATCGTTACTTCGTTTACAACACGAAAAATGTTCGGGTGTGGAAACACTTTCTGCCAGTCATTATGTAACCACTCTAACGCTCTGGAGCAAGACGGATTTTTTTGTTAATTCTTGATATTTTGAAAAATGAAAAAAACACTCAGCAAATACGAACAGTTTTGCGTTAGGCAGAAAACATTACGAACATCGCAAATTGTGAGCTAGTTCTCTGTCTCAAAAATAATTTGTTCTGATTTTAAAAATCGAAAATGCTTGTGTGCAAGCACAGCTTACAGCCGGCCATGGTAAATGGGGCAAAACCAGCGCTTTTCAGTTATATGAAAAATCATGTTGAGTTTTGATTTGATTATTGAATTGACCATTCTTTATTTTGCTATTCCTTTGAAAAAATTCAACTGCCGTTATCTTTCTTTGTAAGAAAGGCTCTATCTCACCCGAGGTGGGATTAAATCGGGTTTTCAAAAAAACAACCGAAATCAAATTAAAAAAAAAAATTTTTTTAATTATTTTCAAGCAAGAAAATCAGAGAAGAGCAATAAAATGGCCAAATTCTATTGAGAGCATTTAGAGCTTGAACTCTTCACTGTATTTTTTGCAAGCAGTATTTATTATAATAATAGTGCGGAAAATCGCACGCAGAACTCCCACTCGCTCCGCTCTTTAACACCTTCCACAACATCGGAAAGACAATCTTGTCAAAGTTCAGGTGCCCACTCCAGTCCGTAATCTGCTTCGGCACCAGCACGATCGAATTCCAAACGTGCGTCTCCACCGTCGGATTCGTCTCGTTCATATTCGTGCTGAAGGGACGCCGACACGACCTAGAACCACGCCGACAGAATGGCGGGATTTTGTAAAGCAGGGCCCCGTGTTTGTCGACCGATTTGTGGAGCTGTTCCTCGGGGACCTTGCTTAGGAAAGGACGATCAGTACGCGCTGGTACTTGTTTTCGGGGCGTTAGATCTTAATGGGGGAAGAGATTGAGAAAGTTATAATTTAATTTTAAGTTTTGTCCTTCTCTAGCTTCACTTCCAACATGCTTCGGATTGCTCAGCGTGTTTCCACCCCGCAAAACACAAACACTTCTTTTAACTTGCTGGCATGAACGTACCTACTGCCGAACGACTAGAGGTCAATCCAAACTGTTCCGATCCGGCGCGATTTTTCGATCCGGTACCGTTCCAATGTCATCATTTTTGCCGTCCGGCACAACGATCCGGCAAAATAAAATTTCTTTGACATTTGCTGCTTCAATGAAACGGATGCGTCGAAATCCCGTCCACATCCATCAGGCTAAAAATGACGGACCGCATTTAACGACGCCGGATCGGAACAGTTGGGATTGACCTTAGCTCGATAATCTGGCCGCCGATTGTGTCGTATTGAGCCGAAATGCAGACCGGCACTAGCTTCTACGGTGACATTCTTACCTGCCTTCGTGACGAACGCCGCCTGTTCTACGTCGGTGGACAGATTCCCACACAGGCGGGGCCAGAGCGGGAGGACGGCTTTGACAAAGTCCAGCTCGGACTTGTTGCACTTACACTTTTTCTGCGAACGCATCTGTTTAGACACTTTATAATAAATAAACAACGCGATGCGGCACCAAACCACACTCGGCTGGCTTGGATCGTTTTTTCTTCAGTTTAACGTTTCCTGCTGATTTTCTAAGTAGATCGGGAAGAACCTTTCGCTATTTAAAAAAGAAGAGGAAGTCATAGCGCTCGACACATAAAATACACGAACACCGTCAAGCGATGCATTGGTGTGTGTATGTTTACGGCGATGTTCATAGATGTGAACATCGGATGGTCAAAGGCAAGTGAGACTTCAATGTTCAACGGATTTGGGCTGCGTGTAGAAACACAGAAATCGGTCGAAAATTTACAATCGTATTTTTCTCAGTAGCGCTTTTTCGAACATGGGACAATTATGCGTAGAACGGCAGTATGCTATTCAATATTATTTTTCCCATACAGAGCTGGCTCTGTTCGCTGCATACAGAGCAGGTAAAGAGTTTTTATTGAGCCTGTAAAGCTCGATGTGTCTCTGCTTTTAAGATGATGTACCGAGACACAAGAAAATGCAGGATGGTATTTCTCTACTAAAAAATACAAAAATCATTAATAAAAACTGTTTTTAAAGGTGGTCCAAGCGTCGAAATTTTCAACAACCAATTGTGGGAATCGATTCGCCAGACAATTTTACATTAAAGAAAAAAAAATAAAGTATAAAAATTGAAGTTACGAGCCATGGTTTCTAAGTATTGAGGAAATTTTTATTTTTTGCGAAAAACAAAATTTTTGCGGTGTTGTACATTGGAATTTTATAAAAATTCAAAACATTCTTAAACAAGCCCAAACATGCTAAATATGATTATCAATGCAGGAAAAGGCATTTAAGATAGTTTTCAGTTGATTAGACTTATATTTTCATAGAAATTTTGAAGTTTTATGGAAAAATATTTTATTTGCCCCCTGATTTTTCTAACCCATTTTGAAGAGGGGGAGGGGGAGGGTGCGTGACATAAGCTTGAAAAATATTTGCAACGACCTTAACATTTCCTATATCCCACTGAGAATTTTGACTCGAGCCTCGACTCGATCCAGGCTCGATCTCGAGCCAGATCGACGGTTTTTAAATCGGAATAGTTGATTTGGCATAATAGCCGAATCATCAATTATAGTCAGTGCACATCTTTGCTTACGGAACACAGCCAATCGAGCAGTTTTTTGGTTTATTTCTTCAATGTATTTCTTAAGAATGAATTTTAATTCCTACCACTATTTAGAAGAAAATTTAGGCTGGATTGTTATGTTACAAAAGCACACTATACGATTTCCTACAAAACTCTTTATACTATAGATTATGTTTTTCATTTTGTAATGTAGATTTCATGAATGATCGTTGTTGTAGTTAATTCTCAATACAAACACTACACATACAAAAAAGAATGAATTCCAAAAATCCGATTAAGTAAATTGTTTGTAATTATCTGTTGCACACTTATTGTACTCGAATCAAATGCTAATGGTTTTACCATAGGTTATATACACAGGTTTTATTACACATTTTGATTGTCTTTGTGTTATTTGTTTGTACTTTATTACCACTCCAAGTAAGTCCGTTTTGCATAAATTTTGTTTATTGTAGCACAATCGAAGACATTCCTTAAAAATTATGAAATAAACATTTACATGAACTTAGGAAAGTCAAGAGAAGTTATATTAAGTGGCAGTATTTGAAAATTTTGCTCGGTTTGTTCTAGAGGTCGTATCGAAGTGCTCCGATTTTGATAAAACTTTCAGCGTTTGTTTGTCTATACATGAGATGAACTCATGCCAAATATAAGCTCTCTACGACAAAGGGAAGTGGGGTAAAACGGGCTATGAAGTTTAAGATCCAAATACATATTTTTTTTTAAAGGTGCTCGCATTTGCGGAAAAATTTATCAATTCCAACTCTCTTAGGTGCATTCGAATGGTCTTTGAAGCCCTTCAAAATGTGTCATAAACATCCAGGATTGATTTGACTTTTCTCATAACTATTGCAAAATACTGTTACTTTTTTTTTGAGCCGTAATATCTTTTTGCGACAGCCTCCAACACCCATAGGTGTAGGTGAAAAGTTAGGAATTTCATGGACTACATATCTGGAGTTTTTTGAAAAGGTCAAATAAAAAATTTCCAGTTTTTGCTTTTGGGTGTTTTGAAACCGCATTGAGTCAGGGGTTTAAAAACACCCAAAAGCAAAAACTGAAAATTTGGTTTATTGGACCTTTTCAAAAAAAAAATCCAGATATAAGCCTTCGGTATTAACTTTTTGGAAAAACATGTTACAACGTTAGTTTTTGTCCTGTAGTCCAAAAAGACGGCACTTTTTGGTCTTTTTCGACATATTTGGAATCCTTGGGTAATTTAACATTTTCAAGGGCTTCAAAAGACCTTTCGAATGCACCTAAGAGAGTTGAAATTCATAAAGTTTTACAAATGCGAATGCGAGCAATTTTAAGATTTTTGATGTTTTTAGATATTAAACTTCAAAGCCCGTTTTACCCCACTTTGTCGTAGATTGCTCATATTTGGGTTGAGTTCATCTCATGTATAGACAAACAAACGTTGAAAGTTTCATAATAATCGGAGCACTCGATACCTTGACCTGTTTCACATTGCACAGTGGTCCAGAACGAATTAAGTGGAAAATGGATTTTCCAAAAAAAGTTTTGGAGCTTTTGTGTCTTCAGACAAGTTGTTGCAAATAGAAAGGGGCAACTTTTGATTTGGTTGAAAATTAGGTGGTTCGATTAAGGTGATTTTCAAAATCTAACCTTTCAGGAATATTTTTGGGAATTTTTCGTCTTCTAGAAAGTTGTCAGGCTTGCCATTTCATGCAACTTTGTCGAAGACATCAAAATTTTATCTCGTAATCTACGCCTTCTACGACCAAATTTATAGAAAGCATCTGAGCAAACCTTCAAAATCCGTTTGAACGTGGCAATTCAGGTTAAGCTTTGAGAAAATTAATGTTCGGGGCATAGAACTCTAAAAACAAACATTTTTCTTATTTGACATGCCAATTTGGACCGGTCAAAGTTACAGCCATTTTGGGTAAAGATGCAAATTTAAAACTTAAGTATCTCGAAAGGCGCAAACCAAATTTGAAGCACCAGGTTGCATTTGAAAGAAGAGATCCAGCACCAAACGGTGAAAAATCTCAGGGTGTTTTTCTTTAAACTCGAGATATCTCCATTTGAAAGCATAATTTTCAAGGGAAAACTATATGGGACCTTCTAACGAAATTCGAAAATTTTCCTAATATATGTTTTTCCACTTAATTTTGCCCGCTGAATCTGAATCTTCCTCAGAATTGAGCCAAAATGTCGAAAATCGATTTTGGTCATATTTTGGGTTTAAATGATAATTTTACATGGAAACCCAAAATATGATCAAAAATCGATTTGTTGACAATTTGACTCAATTCTAAGGACAGATTTAGATTCAACGGGCAAAACTACATGGAAAAACATATATTTGGAAATTTTTCGAATTTCGTTATGGTGGTCCCATATGGTTTTCCCTTGAAAATTAGACTTTTTCAAATGACGATATTTCGAGTTTAAAGAAAAACACCCCTGAGATTTTTTCAGGGTTTGTAGTGCTGGATCTCCTCTTTCAAATGCAACCTGGTGCTTCAAATTTGGCTAGCGCCTTTTCGAGATACTTAAGTTTTAAATTTGCATATTTTCTACCTTAAAATGGCTGTAACTTTTGACCCTTAGGTCCAAATTGACATGTCAAATAAGAAAAATGTTTGTTTTTTAGAGTTCTAAAAGTTTTAGGTCATCACTTTTCTCTAAAACTTAACCCTGAATTGCCACGTTAAAAAAACGGATTTTTGAAGGTTTGCTCAGATGCTTTCTATAAATTTGGTCGTAGAAGGTGTAGATTACGAGATAAAATTTTGGTGTCTTCGACAAAGTTGCATGAATTGGCAAGTCTAACAACTTTCTAGAAGATGAAAAAAATCCCAAAAATATTCCTGAAATGTTAGATTTTGAGAATCACCCTAATTTTCAACCAAATCAAAAGTTGCCCCTTTCTATTTGCAACAACTCGTCTGAAGACACCAAAGCTCCAAAACTTCACCATTTTTTGGAAAATCCATTTTCCACTTAATTTTGCGTTCTGGACCACTGTGCATTGGCGAAAAACTTGTTCTTAAAAATTTATTTTAAATAATTGTGTTTATTGTCCAACGTTTTTTAATAAGCAAACTGACTTGCTTTGATGTTTGCAGTTTATTGGTGTTTTCCTAATTAATTCAATTCCAACATTTTTAAAACTGTACAAAAATCACCAGCTAAAAAAAATGTGTACTGAAATAAATTTAGCCAGTATCCGTCTCTGCTCTAATCAACTGCTGTAAATTGCCAAGTTCAAATTGCTTCAAATTTTCTAGTCAAATTACGCGTATGGTCAGGACTCGGACTTTTCTTACTCTCCGCGGACGAGGATGTACGACCTGCCGTCGAGCAACACCTTCGGCAACGTGCCCAATACATCGTCTTCGAGCACAAGTTCACTGTCCGGAATGAACTTTGGGCCCGGCGGTAACAACTACAGCGGAACGAACCTGATCGTCAATTACATACCGCAGGACATGTCCGAGCGTGAGCTATATTCGATGTTTTCCACGATGGGCCCAATTGAAACCTGTCGCATTATGAGAGATATGAAGGCAAGTTGTTAAACTCGTGTTTGATTTGTATTGTGCAACTGTTGTTGACCATTGAAACTCTCGTTTTTAGTCTGGTTATAGCTACGGCTTCGGTTTTATCAATTTCCTGACCGAAGAAGCAGCACAACGCGCCATTCGATGCCTGAATGGTTACACTGTGAGGAACAAGCGCCTGAAGGTTTCATACGCACGGCCGCAAAGCGATGATATCAAGGAGACGAATCTCTATATCACAAATCTTCCACGAACCATTACCGACGAGCAGTTAGACATTATTTTCGGTAAATACGGTACAATAGTACAAAAGAACATCCTAAGAGATAAATTGACTGGCCACCCACGAGGTGTTGCGTTCGTTAGGTTAGTATGGCGGCTCGAAATGGTAGTGAGACGTTTTATAGTAACTTTATTTGATTTTTGATTTCCAGATTCAACAAACGCGAAGAAGCACAGGAAGCGATATCGGCACTCAACAATGTTATACCACAGGGTAGTAACCAACCGTTGAATGTCAGAATAGCAGATGACCACGGCCGAGCCAAGGCTGCTCTCTTCGTGCCCTCTTATAACTCGATCGTTTCAAACAACAGAGGTAGAGTACGAATGCGAAATAATCCCTATTAAGTCGATAATGAATCAATAGCAACTGCTTTCGCTTCATATTTATTCATTATCAGTGCTGAACATTTGAAGATTAACTTTCGATGAGTTTCTTAAAGCAGTATAATTTTCATAGAGTTTTGAGTTCTTAAGGTTAATTTCAACGATTTAGTTTATATGTTTCCTTAACGTGTTTTGATGATCAGTTAAAGACAGCTCAGATTACTTTTAAGTTAGTTTTAGCAATCCGGAAGAACCGACATCGATCATTCATATGAATTTTATGTTGATTTTAAAAGAGATCATAATAAAACATTGATTGGAAATCCACATGCATGTTATGATTGTACACTTTTAATTATTGCCTCTCTGACATTATTGAGCTTCTTCATTTCCTAAACCTCCTGGCCATCGTGTACTACACTACAATGTAACAAAATGACGCATGAGACAGGTTTGCTTCCGGTTCCTATTGTGTCCTCCAACATGAGCTTGATTGACACAGAGCTGGCGTTTCCTCAATTTTAAATAAGATTTAACCCGTAAAAGATTTTTCAAAATGTCATCTTGATTCATTTTGTCGTTAATAAAACATCACGGCAAGTTGATGGCGCATCTTTGGTAAAGCATTGGTTTGGATACCCTGGCTGGTGGGCAGACCTTCAGTTTGCATTTTTTCGAAAACCGGCCCCGGCAAAAAGATATGCGTCGCGTCTCGCGACGCCCGAGACGCCATTTGATTTTGCTGGGACCGATTTTTCGAAAAAATGCCAAACTTTGAAGGTCTGTACCGAGCTCCAGGGTGCTCCAAACTTCAATGTTATGTATACCAAAAGATGCGCAAGGATCTGGCCTACATGCCAGTGATGTTTTTGGTAAACGCTTCAGTGACCAAAATGCCTCAAAATTTGACATTTTTGAAAAAAATCTTTTTTTACGGGTTAAATCTTATTTAAAATTGAAGGGCGGAGCGCCAGCTCCTGTTACGTCCAATCAAGCTCATATTTGGGATTTGGGCTCAGTATGCCCACCGGAACAAACCCCTGAATGCCCGCCAAAAAGTCATTTTTGTTACACTCTAGTACTACACACTTACAATGTATATTGGATTGGCTCGACATGATCGATTTTCCAGAACAGGCATTTTCCGGTTCCTTTTGTGTCCTTTAACAACCCCCTGAAATTTAGGAGCAATTGGGTTTGACCTGGCTTTCCGCAAAGCGATTCAAATTTGTATGGACAACCTTCTTTTTTACATTGTGATTTCTATAGTATTCATTTTTCACTCAATTTTAAAACTAACACCGTAGAAGTATAGTCCTGAATGTCCTCTAAAATTTTCCTGAAGAAAGTATGGATTCCCAAAAAGTGTCCAAGTGGTTTATGGGTGGTCCCATATGAATTTGACTTTAATTTAAAAATATTGACATGCAGGGTGACACACCTACAGGGTGTCAACCAAGCCCTATCTTCTACTGGTGACCTGTTAAAGCCGACTTTTCCTAAGACACCAAGGAAAATAAGCTACTTATTTCAATAAATTTTGGCATGGTTGGAAGACAGGGTGGCACATCAACAGGATGTCAACCCATTCCTAGCTTCTATTTTAGACCTTTAAAAGATCACTGTAAAGTGGACGAAAAGGGTACAAATCACAAATGATCACTTTACAGTGTTCTCAAAGGTATGAAATAGAATCCAACCATGTCAAAATTTATTGAAATAAGTAGCTTACCAATTTTTCCTAAGACACCAACACGCAACCAGTAGAAGTTAGGGCTGTCACCCTGCATGTCAATATTTTTAAATTAAAGCCAAATTCATATACAACAACTTTTTCTAAGACACTATTTTGCTAGGTTGCTTC